>NW_022696688.1:0-1901 GCF_011630105.1 Anneissia japonica
GCTAATTCTCAAAATAAGGTGGTTTTTGTAGACACCTATATGAGTGTCTACAAAACGAAGACCGACATATTTGTTCTCACAATCGTGATGGAAATATCGTTTTAAATTCACTGCATGATGTATATATGACATTCATCTTTCTAGCACATTATTGCCTGAATCTGAGTCAATTTAATGATTTACTCTGTATTCGAGTTCCCAGGCGGCAGCCAATCTTGTCGGCGGCAAAGCTCTTCTTGGCGCTGATCTACACGAAGTAATGCTTGGCCTAGTGGTGGGCATATGCGTATATTGGGGGTATACACGAACCTTTAATATTTCATGTCAAAATAAACAGTAGGAATGTCGTACAGTGATGCATTTGTGCAGTATTGGTCATTTGGTAGAGATACCAACATGGGATGAATGAGATAGGTGTCTTCGTTTTATGACACCCATGCTGGGGCGGATGCGGGGGAGGGATTCAGACGGTGCGATCGTACCCCCTAAATTGTATTAAGAAAAATAATTGTTGTATTATATTGCTGACATGAATTATTGGTATGATTTTTAAAATATGAAAGTGCAATTTCCGGGCACCCAGAGGTCCTTATTCTCCGAATGTTCGCACACGTCCCCCACATAATTTTAAAAGGGGAGGGAGGGGGGGGGGGGCTGGTCTCCCTCACTTTTCGTCCGCAATGAAATTTCGTCAGTCAAATAGATGCTTGAAATAAACTGAAGACCCGGGTTTTAACGAAAGCGCGCTGTATTTTAGCCCATAACTTCTGAATTACCACCACTCGAGTGCGCGTGTCTTCATTATGGGATCCAGTCAAGTCTCCCCCTTGTAAAGTCGCCCCTTACAGAGTGGCCCCCTTGACTAATATTGAATGTTATTATTAACTAACCTTTGAACTAGGCCAAGGAAAGAGCTAGTGAGACCGGTGTAGGGCCGGTTCGACCGTGAACAAGTTCGGCCGGGAGCGATTTTTTTTCCGTACGAAACATTTACATGAAACTCCACTCGGGCTGTCTCGGCTGAATCGACCCGAAAATCTCATTGCAGAATTCAGGAGGTCAAAAGGTCATCAACAGATAAACGTCTACAAAACAACTTCTGAGAGAACGTCGCTGTCTAATTTTTAAAAATACATTGATGTTACTATATGTTAATACCAATGGGTCGTTTAAAATGACATATAATATTTGATTAAGCTGCACAAGTAATGAAAAGTGTTATTTTAACTTGAGTTACATATGACAATTTTAATTTTTTAGTTAGGCCTAGGTTTTGCATAATTACCTAGGCCTACTAAGACGCTTTCTGGGAAAAGCACAAAGAGTAAGGAAAAGCGCGTTTGTCTTCATCATATGAAACAGGGTGACAGTTATTTTCAAATTAAGAGAAGAGCTCAGAATAGGCAGCTCTAAAATACTGGATGCCATAGGACCTGCCAAAATGGCAGAGCACCAAATGAATGTAAAAATGAACTAGTTATTAATATTAGGCATAGTCGCGGCAGTTTCTTGATTACAAATTAATTACATGTAATGCCGAAATTATTATTATTATTATTATTGTTATTATTATTATTATTATTATTATTGTTATTAATTATTATTACCTGTACGTTAAGGGGAACTTAGACAATGGAGGAATTAGAGAACAATTTAAAAAACGACGTTAAGGGGAAGTACACAAAAGATATTCCCCTTGGGCTAGTTATTATTTATAGGCCTAGTAAATAGTATCTGTAGATTCTTCATTGCAAGCCTTAGGTCAAGATAATTAATGCTGAAATTATTATTATTATTATTATTATTATTATTATTATTATTATTATTATTATATTATTATTACCTGTACCTTAAGGGGAACTTAGACAATGGAGGAATTAGAGAACAATTAAAAAAACGAC
>NW_022696688.1:2019-6109 GCF_011630105.1 Anneissia japonica
TTCAATAACGCCGGAATGGTATATTATTTATTTAATAATATTTCTCTTATGCGCTCTATTTTTTATTTTATGCTTCAATTTTGTCCTATTTTTTCCCAAAAAAATTTCAGTCAATGTCAGTATGTTGGTGTCAGCCTATGACCCTAGGCCTAGTTTAATGAGGGGCCTAGGTAAGATCTCAGCCTGTTAGGCCTCTTTCTCTCTAGCCTTTGGTGTTACTGTACGGTACCTTACTACACTTTATAACAGGAGGTACTAGCTGTTGTTGTTGTAGATAATATACTAACATTTAATAACATCCAAGAAGGTCACAGTTAGTTACACACGTACATCCCATAAGTCCGTGAGATTTCATTGACCTACCGTAGGTAAACATAGAAAGAGCAATACAGTAATATATAGTAAAACTCGAGCGTCACGACATTGCGAAGTGTCTGATCTTGTTCCTCGTATCGTACTCACTCGAGTCAATCCGAGATGGCCCGAGTGAAGTTTCATGTAAATGTTTCGTACGGAAAAAAAATCGCCGGCCGGGATGCGTATATTTTTATGGAACGCCAAGTAGGCGCAAAGCTGTGCATGCTGTACGTGTATGTGTGTGTGTGGTTAATCTATTGGTACGACAGTATCCATTAATATTTCGTGTTTTTGTTAGGTCTTCTACGTTGCCAAATAATTAATGTGGTTTTAAGGAAATCCGGGCATTATTATGCTGCCATTAGTGGATTTTATTAAGTTTTAAGTTAATAATTAATGATTTAGATGGCATATATTTCGTTTTATTTATTTAAAACAAACGAATGTACATTATATGCATGGACCTATTAATAAGAAGGACATACAACGTAGTATTGCCCTTTGATCCATCATCTTTTCCGACAAGATAAGAGAGGGGCATATCACATATAGGCCTACTTGTCGGAATAAACAACGGTACCGTTAATCGTTACGTCAATTCCAGTCTGGGCATGCGCATTAGGCTTTTGTTAGACTTCCGGTATCGCCGCGCTAAGTTTGTTTTTACTGTAATTAAGCGCTCTAGGCCTACACATCGAACTGTTGGAAATGCGGAATATGGACGACATTTATACAGACTTTTCCTATTTAGATTTTAGCGATAGCGATGCAGAGATCGACAATAATATAGGAACGCAGATTCACTGTATATGTGGACAAAACTCAGACGATGAAATGATTGCATGTAGTGGTCCAAACTGCATGATTAAGTGCAGTTTGGACTTCAACTGCGTGGGCTTGACATCAGCCAGCTTTCCTGACGGTGACTGGGCTTGTGAACAGTGCGTAGCCGCTTCAACATCAGGGGACCCTAGCGACCGACCGGGGCCTAGCTTGGCTTCTGTACCCTCTGTTAAAAAAGGTACTCTATAATTTTTGTTTTGGGTTTTTCATAGGCTAAAACGTGGATATATTACTGTACTATTAATAACCCTTCGTTTCATTATAGCAATAAATTCTTATAAAAAAAAATAATAGAAATACAGATTATCATTATTATTATGATTATTATTGTTATTATTATTATAGGAAGAAAGCAGAAATCTAAGGCAAAGCAGGATGGAACTTGTGGAGAAACAAACACACCAAAAGAAAAGAAAGGTAGGTTTTGTGAAGCTTATATTTATTATTGACCAGTTAAAATCATATTGATTGAGGCCTGGAAATTATTTTTACAAACCAAGATTAATACTACCGGTATCATTATTTATTAGAATCTGATAAAATCTTGAAATGAAGGTGTGATTGTCATTGGGTTGTTGCTGCTGAATCCAAAACGAAAATATCATGAGTACAGTGGTTAAATTATTTGTACAGTATTTCGTAATTTAATCTTATTTTTATTTCCAGGAAAAAAAAGCAAAAGGCCTGCAAGTGTTTTCACCAAAGAGGATGCTGAGAGGGAGGTTAAAGGTCTAATCAACAGTGCTCTAGCAGCTTTAGAGTGTCACCCAATCTATAGTGGCCCGTTTGCAAACAAGGACAAGATATTGGGACTAATTACTTTACTTCGGACATACAATGACGACGAGTTAGCTTGTTTTACTGGATTATTAGTTTCAGAAGTTTGGGATGCTATTCGCTGTGCAGACAACTTGTGTCTTGGTCCAGAAATGTATGAAAGAATAACTATTAACATACATACTATTATGTTTAATGCTAAATTAAGAGAGGCATGGGATGCTGTCACTAATACAGAAAACGCTATAATCAATGGCATTGTTTTGATGTTTGTTGTTAAGCATGTGGCAACGAGCATGATGCGTTTGCGAAACGAGAAGGACAAGTCCAAAGTGGACTCTTATTAATAGGGCCATGATATATGCAATCATATTTTGATAATCGTGTTGTATTATCAGGTCTTTATGCTGCGAATTAATTAATGTGATTTTAAGCAATTCAATGGCATTAATACTGCGATGAGTTTGCGAACACAACAGTGGATTTTATTAGGTTTGTGTAAGTTAATAAATGCTTTAAGATTCATATATTTCGTTTTATCGATTTGAAACAAACAAACAGTGGATTTTATTAGGTTTGTGTAAGTTAATAATAATGTTTTAAGATTCATAATATTTTTCGGTTTATCTATTTGAAACAACCGAAGGGTCCATGATAATATTAATATACTGCCAAATTTTATTATATTTTTCGTAATATTATTAAAGCTTACAGTATTTGATGCTTTATGTTTCGTTGTATATTATTTCTAGGCCTATAGTTCCTAAATGATTGATTGATTTAAAGCAGAAAGTATATAAACGCCACAAAAAATCACATTATTGATGCCCCGTCCGGCAGCACTCAAAATTTCCGGCTGACGCTGATAGGTTGCCGACCGACACTGTTTTTTTTCCCAATAATTTTGTGTATTATTTTAGAAAAAAAAAAAAAAACACATGAAATACATCGCCCTAAAATCAAGAACTTTAACTGTAAATGCCCTTTATTGAAAAGATAACAATAGAAATACACGTTTCCGTGGTTACGCTTGTATTAGATGGGGCAAAACATGCCTATTCGTGCAGTACAAGTGTGTGTCTGCCGATTGATGAATCACCTAATGCGAATTCACCAACTGATTAAAAGTTCAACCTGGTTTAACGAGCAATAATACTGTTAGAACACACAACAGAGGTTAATGATCATAATCAATGTCTGTATTCGCTTATGTAAAATAGTTAATAGACAAGAAAACAACACGTCGTATAGGCCATGACCACAAACCCAACATTATAGGGTCTGTATAGGCGAACAACTCGGGTAACAACTACATTCCTGAACCATCGCACATGTTCGTACAGAGATCAAGCCAGTCGGCTATTTTCAGCATTTGACATTCTTTCCTTGTCTCCGATAACGTTCCTGAATTGGCGGCGTACAAAGACTTCGTCTCTGATAACATTCTTGAATTGGCGGCGTACAAAACTTTGTGTCTTTATTCTTCAAGGATTATCATTGGACCCTACTTGTGGGAACGTTTCCCACTGAATTAATTGTTACTAGGCAAATTATTACTGGCAGCTTTATACCTATTTAAAGCAATTTATTTCCATTCATGCCTAGATTTAATTATTAATTAATTATTTAAATACGGTAACCAATCAATCACTTTTATCTGGAACATATAATCGTCTTGCAAAAGGTACGCTTGTTTAATCGTACTGTACATATATAATTATAATGCAGGATTAATTAATTATATTATATACTTTATTCCAAGATACAAATCAAGTTTCTTGATAAGTTACAGCTATAGTTAAATTAAATTTCTTCCAAGCAATAAAGTTTCAACTTAGAGTATTTTGCAGAATAAAATAAATGTAAAACACTTCTTAACTAAAAATTATGCTATTAAAACTACTTTGTAAAACAATCAATCTTAATAATAATGTACTAAATTATATATTTAAACGGTATTGTGTTCTTCTAAGTAGAAGTGAAAACAAACAACACAGTTTTATTTATACTCTTTATTTCAGAAATTCGATTTTATTACGGATGATTTCCCTGTACAGTATACACCCTAACCTGCGGCTAACATTGCACTGTGATACAGTATCTAATTCACGCA
>NW_022696689.1:0-662 GCF_011630105.1 Anneissia japonica
TACAGTGTATGTTGGCCAAAAAGGAGGCCTAATTGATTAAATTACATGACATCCATTTGTTTTTCAATACATTTATATTTTAATCTTAAATTAATCACAACACATTTCACCCCTTAGTATCAAATTTTTTTTGGTATTATTTCTAAGGTACAGTGAGTAATATGCAACTCCAAATTTACAAACAATATTTATAGCATTCTATTGGGCCATAAATAAAACAAATAGACAAAAAGGAGAAAATGTGCAATTCTTTTAATTGTTCTGATCTCCATAGCTATCAGATTTATTTTTCAATAAATATAATCATTCTGTTTAATTTGTAAAAATAAAGAGGCTACATTGCAGGTAATGAGAAAACAATTTAGTTGCATGTATATGGATTAAAATACATTGTAACTGTCATTGTACGAAACTCAAAAAATGATCCAAACCACAGTGATTTTACATTTCAAACTTTATTTGTTCATCTTTCAGTGTTTTACCATATATATTATCAACTGCTTCTGGAAAAAAAAAATTTTTACTAATTAACATACAATTTACTATATTAATTAACAGTCAATTTAACGTCAATGCAAAAGAATACAGGAAGGATCATACTGTATTTAATTGTTCATTATCATAAGCATATTTCAGTACAATTAATATCGAAATGACACTGG
>NW_022696689.1:709-1141 GCF_011630105.1 Anneissia japonica
TGACTGAAGTCAGTGGGGATCATCCGGCTGGACTATTCACAGAATATCCATTCCTGCAAAACAATTGAATTATTAATAGCAATCAAATATAGGTTAGCCAATAGGCTATGGTTAAAATTAGTGTACCTCCTCTAGATAAAAATAGGACTGCGACATTTTGTGAATATTTGGGAAAATATAATTCCATCAACTGAGTGAAAACTGAAGAATAAGTATAAGTACTTATCAAGCAGGTACAATAACAAGTGCATTCACAATCACTCACAACAGAGCCAGACAGAAGGGGTGATGGGGACTGTTTATTTGATATTTAAATTAAGTTCAAGGTGTATTTTTTAAAATTACTAAAAAAAATGGTATCTGGTATGGGTAAATTCATTTGTTTTAACAAACTATAGCCCTCCTAAAAAAGTAGTTTTATGGTTTACATTT
>NW_022696690.1:0-623 GCF_011630105.1 Anneissia japonica
TTAATCGCATCGCGTGGTCCACTCGTATACGCGTTGCTTTATTTTGCGAGGCTCCCTAAAACAAACACTATTCCATTGAAAGTTTGAAGTTTTTTGGAAAAGTACTCGAAATATAAAAAGTACATTTTGACTCAACTTTTTAACATTGTCACTTTTTGCACAAAAGTGCTTATCTCGCCGAGTTGAGCACTTAGTGCAAATTTTTGACTTTCCGCCATATTTCGAGTACTTTTCCGAAAAACTTCAAACTTTCAATGGAATAGTGTTTGTTTCAGGCTATTCTCACTTTCCCTAACAAAAAAAAATTATATTTTTACTTAACTTTTAACATTGTCACTTTTTGCACAAAAGTGCTTATCTCGCCGAGTTGAGCACTTAGTGCAAATTATTGACTTTCCGAAATATTTCGAGTAATTTAAAAAAAAAATTCAAACTTTCAATGGAATAGTGTTTGTTTCAGCCTATCTCACTTTGCCTAACAAAAAAAATTACATTTTCACTCAACTTTTTAACATTGTCACTTTTTGCACAAAAGTGCTTATCTCGCCGAGTTGAGCACTTAGTGCAAATTTTTGACTTTCCGCAATATATTTCGAGTACTTTTCCGAAAAACTTCAAACTTT
>NW_022696691.1:0-616 GCF_011630105.1 Anneissia japonica
TTGCAGTTCAGTAATACAGGTAAGTAAATTACGTTTAGCTGCATCAGTATTTGCTTTGGGGTGGATATATACCAATGTCACATTAACACTCGTGAATTCTCTAGGTAAGAAAAATGGCCGCATTCCTATCGACAGAATTTCCACATCAGGCAGGCAGATCTTATGTTTTATGGACCAGTTCTTACACCATTGATTATTAACAAATACACATAACCCACCTCCTTTTGCTTTCTCTGCTTGAGCCGTTCTATCTGATCGAACCAGCGTATAGTTAGGTATGCTGACTGCATTATCTGGGATACCTCCATTTAGCCAGGTTTCTGTGAAACAAAGCATGCTGGCCTCCCTAAATTCATTAAAATACCTGGTGCAGACCCGTAGCTCCTCCATCTTATTTACTAGCGACCGCAGATTAGCATAGATTATTGAAGGCATAGGTACTTTGTGTTTGCGTCTTCTTAATTTGTACTTTGTGTTTGCGTCTTCTTAATTTTTGTCTATTTAAAGAAAGTGTGTAAGTTATGGAGATGGTAACAATCATAAATCGATTATAAATTTTATTATATATTTTTAGACAAAAAAATAAACCCTCTTGGCCCACGGCCAATTTTTTTTG
>NW_022696691.1:684-867 GCF_011630105.1 Anneissia japonica
GACTAACAGGTACTTGGTGTGGTACTAGGGCCGCGGTTTACCTCCCTCCGTTTAGTCATGCTGGATCAGGGGTAGTAAACTCAGCGATCGTGGGTTCGATTCCCACACAGGACTATATTTTTTTTAAATGTATTTATTTATTTAATTTATTTTTTTAATGTATTTATTATTTAAGGTCGTGGG
>NW_022696692.1:0-2621 GCF_011630105.1 Anneissia japonica
TGAAAGAATATTTTAAAACATTCATATCAAATGTTGGCCTGAATTGGATAGGCCTGGATTGGATTTATTCGGTGTAAACACCAAGGATAGCCCACGAAAGTCTAGGAGCAGACTTGTTTCCAGTGGGGTCCCTGGTGGTGATTGGACAGTACACCGGGAGACAATCCAATACTCTTTTCCGAAGAGTGTACTGTGTTCTTGGGACATGGGCCATAAATGGGCCATAAATGCACACGGGACCTAAATAAATTAATATTTTGGACGCCGATGAGATACACAAAATACCATCAAATGACATTTTGAAAGGTTAATAATGACTTAACGATTGACTTGTCATTACCAACCACCATTCTTAGGTCAAGATACCCCGGATGAGCGTCTACCGGTTTACTGTATTAATTTTCTTAAATTTCTCATTTGGCGAGGGGGGACACCCACTTCGGAAACCTCCGCCAAAATACAAACTCTTGCTCTGCCTGTCTGTCGGGTGCCTTGCCCAGCCGTCGGGGAAATCCTAGCTCCGCCACTGCCCAGATAATGGTTAATCCAGCTTGGAAACAGTTTTGTACTACCAGGTAGTCCGACCATGACAAAGTTATTTAGCATACATAACTATTTGTCGAGCAATATATTTTGTGCCTACACTATGCCAGTGCAATCGCAAGCAAGTATAGGCTGCGGCAGTGTAGTTAATCCCTAGGCAGAGAGGCCTAGGGATTAGGGATTTCCGTCCGTGTGGTGCCAGAATTTGTCCAACAGGGGGTAAAAATATGTCATCTTTGTGAAAAACGTCTGAAGATCTGAAATCCATAAAGGGTATCTAGGAGATCCAGAAGGAACCTTCGCCCTATGATTGGGTTCGGTGAAGGGGTACCAAGTGCATCGGTCCATGCTTGAAAATGGCGGGGGGATGAAAGCTTTAGTAGGGGCCGCATAGGGCCCTGGTAGGGGTCCGGTGGAGAAGCCCCGGTAGGGGGAACATAGGGCGAAGCCCCCGAGGTTCTGGTTGCTAGCCTTATATAACCGTATTTAATTGATTTTAAGGATAACGTTATTTACAACTAATATTTATTTCCAAACGACATTTTCGGACATTCATCATAAAATCCCTTCAATTTACCTCGTAATCTTGCCAAAAATGTTTCTTACCGGTATTTTGTGTAGAATAGCATTCATAACCATATTGATTTATCCTATTTATTATCAACTGATCAGCTCATGTTTTCGAATAAGAGTATTTGACAGTCCCTTATAACTAATAATATATAACTTTGTCATAGCCAGACTACCAGATATTAAACTGTTTTGCTGGATTAACAATTATCCTGGAAGTAAGCAGACCCACGGCCTAATCCCCAGTGGTGTGACGCCAGGATGTGCCTGAGAGGGATCCTATGTTTCGGACAAGGCAGGGCCGATATCTCTGACGAAAAGGCCAATTATATCGACTGAAGCTTACATAGGTGGGGCTGGGAGGGGGTGAGACAGCCAAGAACCACAGTGGCGGATCCAGGAATTTCGAATAGAGGGGGCTCCGGGGTAGAGTTCAATGATGGAGAGTCTAGAAAACCCTAGCTCCACCAAGGTTGGGGCTGAGCTAGAAAATGTATGATCACGATACATCTAGATGACCAAAAATCCACCATTGAACCACTCAGAGAGTTCTAGGAGGGCGAATCTCCAGAAACACAATTAAGCCGGGAACTCACTGCGTCCTACGACCGACTGTCTGTAGCCGTCAGTGTAAGGATCTCCATTAAAAACGATCCGTTGCGAGCTCGTCGTGGCGTTGCGTTCTCCATGGAATCGCGTCCACCGAAGGCTGTCGTACCGCCGCAGTGAGTGCCCGGTTTGGCACTCACTGCGTCGTACGACCGTCGGCCGACGAAGCTAACTCCGCTCCCTGTGAGCGTTAGACGACGCGATGCTCTCTTCTGAATTGTCGCGGACATTCTGAACAGATCCTCATTGATAACGATCCGTTACGCAAGCGTCGTGGCGTTGCGTTCCTCATAACATCGCGTTGGCCGACGACCGTCGGGGCAGTGAGATTTAGGGATTTAAAAGGCTTATTTAATAGATTCCAGAGCTGCATATTCTGTAAAACTTACATAGGTTTTTTTTTTCTTCCCGACAGGGGGTAGAGGAGATCCCTGGTCTCCTGGCCCACCTTTAAAAAGAAAACTATTGAAAAAATATTGTTTTTAAAGTTTGTGTCTCTTTGTGGTGTCAGTGACGATATTAAACACTTAAAAAAAATCACTAAAATACGTGTCGAATAAGGAATGTCTACATCTATCAAAACATTTTAGCATGAACTGATTAGCCTTGGTTGCAGGCACTAATTTTGAGTTACTCACTGGTAATTGCGCTTATTGCGCACCATACCTAATTTATTTGGCGTCACATACTCGATTTCCTTTTTTGCGGATTATTGTCTCAAAATCTTGCTCAAAATTAACTTGCTTGTTAGTGGCGCTGTCCAGAATGAGAAATAATAATAATAATAATAATAATAATAATAATAATAATAATAGTAATAGTAGTAATAATAATAATAATAATAATAATAATAATAATAATAATAATAATAATAATAATAATAATAATAATAATAATAA
>NW_022696692.1:3641-6061 GCF_011630105.1 Anneissia japonica
TATATATAGTGTAAATTATAATATTGTGATGTACTGGCATATCTATCATCATACTATCATCAATTTTGATTTTGTGAAATAGTTCAAGAATGGAAACGGAAGAACCAACTGATATCTCTGGTGAAAATGTTAATTATTCATGGACGAATCAATATTTAAACACAAGTATTGCAGGTAACATAATCAGCCTATTTATAGAATTTCTACAACGGAAAGGGGACAGAAGAATGAGTGACAGATCCAGGGGAAGGGGAATAGCAAGCTGACTTGGGCCCCCTCTTAATTTTTCAAAATTATAAATACCTCAGCCTAAACCATGTTGGTGCTGAGGTGGTCTAGACTCTCCATCTCTGATAGCCCCTTCCTGGGCCCCCCTCTATTTTGAATTCCTAGATCTGCCACTAAAAGAATGTTGTGTTTAAAAATTATAGTTATTTTTTTAGGATTAGATATCAACTTCAATTAAATCTGTTAAATGTTTCCACTACATCAATTATAATGTCTACTTTCAGATTTATGGTTCGCAGACCAAGTTACACTTTTGGTTTTTGTAGGAAATGTAATTTTTGTCGTTTTCGGAAGCATTGCGTTCGTTGGCAATGTTTTCACATTCATCGTTGCATTAGCTACGGAAAAAATACGTAAGAAATTCAGTAATTACCAAATAATAAACCTCGCAATGAAGGACGCCATAGTGGGGGGATCATACGTTTGTATATGTGTAACGTATTTGCAAAACATATATATTTTTTTCATAATATCGGATTTGATGTGTGTTTCATCATCACTCACTATTATCATGATAGCAATGGAACGTTGTTTTGCTATTGTTGCTCCATTTCAGCATAGTCGGTACGTAACAACAAAAATATTGACGATTGTAATAGTCTTGGATTGGTTTGTAACCATAAGTTTATTAGTTATTACAATTCAAATTACAAATGTGTCTTATAAACTATTTGTTGTTACCAAATATGTAATAATATGCGCTCCAGTTTTAACCTTTATCGTATATCTTGTGATTATTTTAGCTGTGAGGCGACATGCTTCAAAGATTAATCAATCAGTCAATATATCTCAGAGAAAGAAAAGTAAGCAAAATGTTGAAATGATAAAAACTTTCACATTGGTTGCTGGAATATTCATCATATGCTATTTTCCGTATGGTGTAGTCTGGCAAATTTTTCTAAAAAGCAACAGAGGGTTTTCATTAGACCTATTATTGACTGTTTATATTCTTAATACGCTTATCCCATTGAATTCAGCAGCTAACATGTTTATCTACTGGTGGCGCATTCCAGAATTTCGAATGGCTTACATGCGGGCACTCTGTTGTCACAGAAATACAGGTATTCCACGCTTAGACACACCATAGAGAACTATTTTCTCTATGGACACACCCATGAATCTGATACAATAGAAAATACATTTTCATTTCAGTCAATTTCAAACAAAAGAATTAATGAAGGATGCGGTTTAACTGTTGTAGGCTATTTTTATATATTGTGTATATTTATATTCGTTCTGTAGGATATTAGGATATGTACCGTAGTGCATGTGCTAATTGAATATCACACACAATAAATTATTACACTTATTATACACATTAGTATATGGAATGTGAAACCAATTTTAATCATATTTTATATTGATTGGGGAGATATGAAGAAAATTATAAAGATGTAAGTGGTAGTAGGCCTAGTTTAAAGTCACAATTAAGGTGCGGGTGATTTATAAAAAGAAACACTTTATGATGAAAGTTAACCACAAAAAACCACAAAACTAATGCAGAAAAAACAACACCACTGCAATTAATTATTCTTTTGCAAGTATCACTTGTAGTTTACAGTATATAAGATAATACCAACACAGCATTGCAGTGTTAATTAAGAAATTACATTGAATTTAAAAACAGTAGTTCTACAAAAAGTGATAAAACAAACATCATTAATATATTGTAAATATAAATTTTTAGTGGCTAGTTACATGGTTAAAATCAATTTCATAAACTTTGTTCTTACTTAGTCCTAATATAGAATTGTCATATTTATTTATAGACTTTTCAATAATTTATTTCGATCCTATATTGTACTGCAATATTATTTAATAGCTAATTTTATATAGTAACTGAAATTGTAATGCTATATACCATCACGTACAAATTACTATTGGGACAAAATTGTGACATTAAGCAATTTGCGTTATTACACAAGGTTTTTTTTTTTTTTTATCAATAACTAAATTAATCATTCAATAAACTTAAGTAATCTAAATAGCAGTTTTAATCATCACAAGGTGTATGTTGGTTCCGTGATGTTTTTTTTCCTTCTCCAAAACATTTTGATTATATGCATTCATCTTGTAAATTTTGTGAAGTTGTTTTGTATATTCTTTATTTTTCTGCTTTAATACCAGTTTGA
>NW_022696693.1:0-651 GCF_011630105.1 Anneissia japonica
ATGGAAGCTATTATTTTTATTATACAGCTATTATTATTAGTAAGCGGAAAATATACATGCATGATTTTTATTTTTTCTCTAATGTGTCGATTTTATAATAAATTCAAATTATAAAATACCAAAGTTGGTTCAGGTGCTGTGACCCACTTTAACAGGATGCGGACATATTACCTGTGTTAAAAAAAACAAGTTACCTTTAAGCAAACAAGTCCAGTTTAGATCGAAAGTTTCTTGTAAATTTCTATAGAAATGAAAATAAGTAGAATCATATATCAACTAATTTCATCAATACGCTTACATTATAGAGCCGCACCAAGTCTCGATTTCAGTTTCAGATTGTTTTTATTCGTAAAGATTCTGTAATTTATCGAGATCGAAATCGTAAAAAAAGAGAAGACAAAGGACTGCGTATAAATAATAACAAAATTCTCACGAAGAATCAATGTTGAGCGATGTTTTACGTTGATTTATTATTGTTCTTCATATATACATTGTTATATTTTGTTTCGTTGCGTATTGTATGTTAATATTAATAACGTTAATAGTCAAATCACCTGTAAATATGTATTTTTAAACACCGTTTTCTTTTATCGATTGTTTAAACTAATTTGAATGTCCACAATTTAAAGTGAAGAAATTTAGATCACTCAA
>NW_022696694.1:0-934 GCF_011630105.1 Anneissia japonica
ACGATCTATCTTAAATTTTCTTTCTCAAGTTTGGGACTATTATGTTTTTAAATAACTTAGAAGGCCAAGGAGGGCAAGCATACGCTTTAACCCTAACAAATGCGTGCGAAGCGCGGGAAAAAGTTTTGTGTTTTTAATTCTAATTTCGTCGGAATTGATCAAAACTCCCTAAATGTGCAATTTTTAGAGGAAATTGGCCTACCTCAACAAGAAATGCTCTTATGTTATATATGGCCACACTCGTTTTTTTAAACAGATTATAAGCATTTTCCTTATGGCTTTATTTATTACAAACATATTCTTTCAAAATAATTACACATTGAGGCCCTTCTTTTAGGTAAAACGATCTATCTTAAATTTTCTTTCTCAAGTTTGGGACTATGTGTTATAACTTAGAAGGCAAAGGAGAGCAAGCACAAGCTTTAACATTAAAAAATGCGCGCGAAGCGAGCGAAAAATTTGTGTTTTTTTAATTCTAATTTCGTCGGAATTGATCAAAACTCCCTAAAATGTGCAATTTTTTTAGGAAATTGGCCTACCTCAACAAGAAATGCTCTTATGTTATATATGGCCACACTCGTTTTTTTAAAACTGAATATAAGCATTTTCATTGGCTTTATTTATTACAAACATATTCTTTCAACATCATTACACATTAAGGCCCTTCTTTTAGGTAAAACGATCTATCTTAAATTTTCTTTCTTGAGTTTGGGACTATGTGTTATAACTTAGAAGGCAAAGGAGAGCAAGCACAAGCTTTAACATTAAAACATTTTTGTTTTTGTTTTTTAAATTCTAATTTCGTCGGAATTGATCAAAACTCCCTAAAATGTGCAATTTTTAGAGGAAATTGGCCTACCTCAACAAAGTATGCGATTTAAAATTTGAGATTTTCAGGCACTTTCCCGGGTGAAAAGGGCATTCAATGGGAAAA
>NW_022696695.1:0-301 GCF_011630105.1 Anneissia japonica
TCTACCGCCACCGGAGGTTATGTATTCACCGATGTCTGTCTGGGTGCCTATTCCAGTTTGTTTTAAGGCAGGCTCAGGTCGACACGGAACTCAACTCAACTCAACTCAACTCAACTCAACTGGTCGACATGAGCGCTCCGCGCAACTGAAAGGAACTGAACGCAACTGAAAGGAACTGAAAGGAACTGAACGCAACTGACCGCAACTGAAAGGAACTGACAGTTGCGCATATTTGTCGACATGAGTCGAGTTGAGTTGAGTTGAGTTGAGTTCCTTTCAGTTGCCCATGTTCAACTTTTTG
>NW_022696695.1:307-694 GCF_011630105.1 Anneissia japonica
TGCAAACCTGTCTCTTATACACATCTAGATGTGTATAAGAGACAGCGTTGATCCTGTATTATATTATATTACAATGTTTTGTTAATGGCAGATTACTTTATTCTTTGTTTTTAAAATATAGGCCATAGGCCAGGCTTTTATTCTAAAGGAATACCGTACGTTCGTATTTATATATATACTGTGGTATTACAATAAAAATATTAAAACAACACAGAGGGGAATTTTATCTATGGCTAAATATGGCAATCTAGAACAATATTTCCGAATGAGATCTGTATTCCCACACTATTGAACATAGTAGTAGTAGCCTAGAACTATTTTTCGCGCGCGCCTCTACTATAGAGACCTATTTTCAAAATCAAAATATTCTATTCAATGCCGCCTGCT
>NW_022696696.1:0-544 GCF_011630105.1 Anneissia japonica
ATCTATTACTTGTTATCCGTCGTTGCGTGTCTTGCTTCCAAGCATGGCTACTCATAATCTAACAGACCTATATAAATTTAAAGAAATACATATTTGTTGACGGACGTGCAATGGTGCAAATCTATAGCCTGCTCCCGCTTCGCCTGTATCTTTTCCCAGTCATTATTTTTCTCTCGTTTCCTACACATATGCCCGTCAATATGCTTTATGTCAATATCTTCATTTGTATTGCTATGAGTATCTTCGTGGGTGTATGCAAGAGGTGGGGGTGGTCAGAAAGGTCGTACGACCCCCAAACATTTCCAAAAGTCCAGATTTTTTCCAAAGACATTACTTTCTAGCAGAAATATAAGATCATTGATGATGTACCAGCAATGAGTCGAAAGACCTTGCCAATTGCGTGACGTGTAATCTATTTCAATTCCAGCAATTCTGAAACTGAGCCTGCCATCCGCTTCGAGGGTTTCTTTTCTGCGAGTTGCGAGTTGCGAGTCACAAAATGCGAGTTGCGAGTTACAAAATGCGAGTTGCGAGTTACAAAATG
>NW_022696697.1:0-2090 GCF_011630105.1 Anneissia japonica
AACACTGGTGGTGGGGGTGGGAAGTGGCGTAACTATTCATATTTCTACCTTTAATTCTCAGTTTTGTTTTGTTTTTTTAATATGCACATCTGATTCATCTTATTAACAGTTCCCATTGTATATATTTATCAAACACCATTTTTGTGTATTTGAAAAATCAGTTGTACAATTATCAATTTTGTTTCCTCTTGGCTTTAAGAAAATATAGATATACGGCTCCGTAGTTTCAGAAAATATCTGCTTAATTACATGAATTTTCTCCTTATTAATGTGTGTGTAGGCCTTAAACAATTTTTAAGAAAGATGTAAATCCTACCTTTTTTTTGTTTTTTGATCGGCGGCGATAAGTGGACAGGTTATTGCTGCTTGTAAGGATGTCTTGCGCTCATAACAGAGTATTTTTATCTGGATGCTAGATGAACAAGCGCGTTTTTTAGACACGTTTAATTAGTGCCCAACGAAATCAACTGTGTACGGCATTAATAATGAAAGGCCCATCAGAGTGTTCTATTTGCGTGCACTAGTAAACAATCATGCACTTTCTCCAAATCGATTTTTCGTCCTCGCTTAGTAAATTAAAAAATAGCCAGTGGCCCAATTGTATTAATAATTTGGCCTACTACTATCATTAAGAAATGTTTCTTTCGCGGTCTCTCATGGCTAATATTGTTCTTTTCGGAATTAGGACAAATGTATTAGATTGACTGATTGGTGGATGCTAATTGATTGATGGATCGACAGATTGAATAAAATTTCATAGCAATTTCTTTTTAACTGCTTTTTGAAGGTCCAAATTAAAATATAGTTTAATGATTTCTTCACACACATTATATTTATGGGCTAAACATTTTACAGAAGTTGTTTTTCAGTGATAAAATAAAAATGAAATACGTTTTTTAACCGATCAGCGGACAAAAAACGGAGCTAAGAAAGCTGCTTTTGCCTTGCCTTCATGCTCAAATCTCGAAGCAAAGGCCGTTGTGTAGCGGTCTCAACGTTTGTATAATACACTAAACTTTTCGTGTCGCGCGGGTTTGTTCTTGTCTAGTCTTTCCTTGATTGCTTGCGGTCAGAGGTATTTGAATGTTTGTAAATAAACTAACAATAAACTAAAATTTTCGTGTCGAGCGAGTCGTTCTTGTCTAGTCTTGTCTTGATTGCTTGTGGCCAGAGGCAGGTATTTAAACGTTTGTAGGATACAGTAAACATTTCGTGTCGAGAGAGTTGTTCCAGTTTAGTTTTTTCTTGATTGCTTGTCGTCGGATACTACTACTACATTTAAAACATATTTTAAGGGGAATTCTTTTGTCGTCTGAGGTTCTCATTAACATTGTCAAATTTTACCTTTAGGGACAGTATTTTTTTATTATGGAACTGTTTTCACCCTCTTCATTGTCTTATGTTCCCCATGGCAACCCTTTCACCAGGATTTTTAAAGAATGGTGAAATTTCAGAAAATGTCCTCAAAATTTTAAAGGGTGGTGCTCAAAATTCTAAAGGGTGGATACAAACAATTGCTATTTTAGTGCATAGCAAGCGACACGCTAAGTCTGTTTATTGACCTTGCATTTGCATTAATATTTTTTTGAAGCGTGGTTCCAATATTTTAAGCATGGCGTATAATTTGCCTTTTTAATGTTTTTATTTAAATTATGTCTGTCTCTTATACACATCTAGATGTTGTTTCTGTGAGTATCCTACGTGAAAAGATATTTTTATCTGCCATTAAAGATCCTAGTTAATCGTTTTTCATATTATTAATTTATTTACATATATTCTTGTTATAATAATGAATTACTATAAATATTGTTTAACATTTACGGAAATAAATGTTGTTTAATGAATGAATAATTATTCAAACCCATTTGCACTTGGCAACAACAACTAGGCATCAGTTATTATTTTTAATGGTGTCTACCACATATTTTTTCTTCAATTATATACAGATTCTAAATAAAAGCTCCATTGTACAAGTACATTTCTTCAGTTTGTTTTCAACGTAGTACTATCAGATTGTTTTGAAAGCTTAATGCAGTCACTATAACAATATTCGAATTTCACAAATTTCGACTTCAAAATCCACCCACTCC
>NW_022696698.1:0-1079 GCF_011630105.1 Anneissia japonica
ATTCTTGAAATGATTTTTGATGGCTCACTGCCAAGAACTCTAAAATAAGAGACAGAAAAAAAAACAAAGCAAAACTATTCAAAAATCTAATTCAACAATGAAAGTTAATGTTCTCATTAAATATCTTGAAAAATCAAGGGCGGAGAAATATTTGTTTTTGTTCCTGTTCGAAGCGCGAACTCCTGTAGACCAAACCCAGTACCATTACGATTTTTAATCGTGCGGGAAATCCACTCAAGA
Source organism: Anneissia japonica (assembly GCF_011630105.1). Classification (NCBI taxonomy): domain Eukaryota; kingdom Metazoa; phylum Echinodermata; class Crinoidea; order Comatulida; family Comatulidae; genus Anneissia; species Anneissia japonica. The sequence goes on from NW_022696698.1 coordinate 241, forward strand.
TAAAATCAAACACACATAAAGTCACTGTTAATGCAAATTGTCAGTCAGCAATGAACAATTAATGGTAACTAGTACACAGACCTATGGTAAAAATCTCGGGGGCATATTTTGCTAATTGTACCAAAAATGGCCGAGCTAAATGGCCGAGCAGTTAAGGCAGGGGCACCGTGATCATAGCCAACAATATTGGCCCAGGTTCGCAGCCGGCTCGCCCCTATAGTTCTGGTGGTGGAACAAGTCTTCTCGGATAAGGACTATAAACCATAGACCCAGTGTACACAAATGCTCATGTGCACTTAAAAGAACCCAGTACATATTTCAAGATGAGTAGGGGGTTACCCCGGTGTACTGTTCACTCGGCCCCTGTCGTGGACAGATGAAAGTGCGCCAGTTTACTGGCTGCGGTGGACATGAAGTGCAACATTAAGTCCTGAGCGCATAGAGACCTTGTTTATCTGCGCTATATAAATCCATCTATTATTATTATTATTATTATTATTAAATTGATGGTTTTGGAGAAAATAATTCACAAGGCAGGAATTCTTAAAGCTCGATTAATAACACCAATTTAAAATTTTTTTATGGTTTTATAACCAATACTTTGGCTTTAACTGATATTTTTTTTGACCTTTCAAAAATAAACAGAAGGCTTAATGAATTGAGCCTTATCAAATGTTCTTGCCAGAGCCTAATTTTTGAAGCCTCACAAATAGGCTTCAAATGTTGTGTCAATAAATTATATATTGATATCATATTTTGTGGGTATAGTTATGTTTAATTAGTCGTAATTCAATTTGTGTGTGAAGAAAGTATTATTCAGAGTGAGATTGAGAGGAGAT
>NW_022696698.1:1968-3502 GCF_011630105.1 Anneissia japonica
GTTTTAATTAATGCAGTAAGCAGTTTTATGCACTCATTAATGAATGTAATTGTTGGTTTTGGCTGGGTTTTTTTTTTAAGAATTCAGTAAGCAGTTTTATGAAAATCTTCAACTAATGTAATTGTTGGTTTAAGGCTGTTTTTGATACTATAAGTATGCAGTTTTATGCAATCATTAATTAATGCAACTGTTGATTAATGCACTTATTCTTCAGGAATACTAGCACTGTCTCTTATACACATCTAGATGTGTATAAGAGACAGGTATATTTCCTTAATTCATTCTTTCAAAATACATATTGCAATAATAAACTTACCAAAGCATATGCACTTGCAATGACAGCAGATGTAAAAAGAGGGTCAATAATTTCTTCATTTTCTATACACTTTTATATCTTGCCAGATGTATTTATGAATTCTCAATTTTCATATTTAGAAACTGTACTGTATGTTAGCAAAATGTGTTACTGGACAATAAAAACATGTTTTCTTTGTAAATTTGAGTCCGTTCTTGTGACTTTTTATGTGTTTGTCCTCGACCAAATGAACCAGCGAACGCTGATGGGACGGTTGGCAGAAAAAAAAAAAAAAAACATCCCTGCCTCATCAGTTTTTATACTGGGATAGGGTGATAAACTAAATTATTTTTACGGGGCCTTATAATAGGCCTTTATTAAAACAAAATTAAATACAAAACCCTACCTTGGATTAATGTACATACCTCTGACACCAACTGGAGTGCGGGATATCCCTCCATGATGTTTAATTAATGAAAAAAGGATTTTCAAAGATATTTCTCCGCTGGAAACCATAGGTTGCTGATTAACACATAATTTTGGTAAATCAACTTTGACCTTTGTCATCCTCTGTTTCTACTACCTCACATTTTCTTTTCTTGTTTATCTCTGGTTTTACCACTGCTGCACCTCCAGTTCCATTTCCAGCAGCAACTCGTTCAGTTTTCATGATATTCTTGAAATGATTTTCTGACTGCCAAGAACTCTAAAATAACATTCAAAAATCTAATTCAACAATGAAAGTTAATGTTCTCTTTAAATATCTTAAAAAAATCAAGGGCGAAAAAAAAAAAATTTTTGTTTTTCTTATTTAGCAAATATAAATTGCTAAAAACATCTAGACAGAGAAGAAAATAAAATAAAATCTGTTTGGTGGAACACTGTAAATGGGATGGTTAAAGTGCTTTAAATTTAATTAATTAGGAATAGAAATATGTAATTCTTATTTTAAGGCAGCGGTGGGCATACAGTAATAAAAATATAGAAAAACTTTTATTTTTTTTAATTCCTCTGAAATTTCTACTTTTGATGGCAATTGTGCTAATTAGCCAAAAATGAAATTTCATTTTTATTCAAAATCATCATTTTAGCGAGCGGTGGGTTGCTAAAAACTTGTATAAAAAAAAGGTTTAGCCTTGTGTAAATAAAATATTATAAATAACATAAATTATATATAGGCCTTTATTATAATAAAACAAAATTAAACACAAAAACCAATTACCTAAAAGTTAGTGAAAT
>NW_022696699.1:0-864 GCF_011630105.1 Anneissia japonica
AAAAAAAAAAAAAATTCCTTCCTTCCTCATCATTTTGCCAGCCTAGATAGGGTGATAAACTAAATATAATATTTTTCATAGGGCCTAATATCATCATTTAAAATCTAATTGTTAAAATGTAAACTGGTAGAATAAACAAGGAGAGATCAAAATGATTGTTGTGAACAGGTAATGTAGAGAATGCAGTCATATTACTTCACCAAAAATTTAATGATGTACGTTGATGATCTTATAAAGAGTGGATAGCCTGCATCCTTAAAAATTCCACTACCGGTAAACATGTTTTTCTGAGTATGACATTTAACACTTATGTCATTTTAATCCTCTTCTCTGCTCCCTCAAATTATTTTTTTGGCCGGTTCTGCCCAGTTTTTTAACTAATTTTCTTAACAAAAGGTGTCACAATTGTTGTGTTCAGGTTCTGCTACTTTTGGTTGGCGCATCGGTGGTGGCTTCAATTCCCGAACTCGGGGGTTCGAAACTCCCGCTATGCAAATCGCTTGTGTCCTTGGGCCTCTCTCCACCCAGGAGTACAAGTGGGTACTGGTAGGTTCCAACACAACTGTACAGATTATTAGCTGCAATATTAGAATAATAATACTGTATAATTTAATTTAATAATTTAATTTGGTGTTCAGTATGTGTTTGATCCAATGACCAGGGTAGTAATGTGAAGCGCTATATAAGAACGACATATTATTATTATTATTATTTAATGACTCCAGACTTTTTAAAAAATTGATATTAAATTCTTCAGATAGTTATAAAATATATTTCATAATTAGAAGTGAAATGAAACCCTCTGTTAAAATAAAACAATTTTATTAGTGACTATTCTAGATTCAGTTGAATCTATGTTTGTCA
>NW_022696700.1:0-554 GCF_011630105.1 Anneissia japonica
CTCGAAAACACACTTATACACTATGAAGATTAGCGTTTGATCGAGTGACGACGAAGACCGCTACGTTGTTTATTACGACTGCAATATTTCTAATGTTGCTATCGGTTTCGCCGGGCCGGTGCCGGGAGCAGTCGGGAAGTCTCGGAGATTTGAAGTTCGGTTCGAAAGGGAGGGACACGTTCGTGGTCGTGCCGGACGACGCGTCGGCGGAAGATCCGTCGTCTTGCGAGAAGTCGTCGTTGCTGAGCGTCCTGCCTTACGATCTGGGACCCGTCTTCCTGTCGAACGTGACCGTGCTGCCGATGTGCGGGGAGGGAATCATCGCGTTCGCCGACGGACGGGGCGGATGCAACGTCTTCTTGATCGACAGCCACGTGCACGTCGAAGGATTTGAGTTCCGCTGCGACGGGTACGTCGGAGCGAGAGGCGATCTCTCTTCGTCGGTGCGCGTGACCGGTGTTGGCAGGGCGTTCAACGTGACTTTGAAAAGTTTGAGTTACACGAACGGCTCGAACGAGACTCACGTCGAGGCTCCCCCGAAAGTCGTGGTTCGG
>NW_022696701.1:0-732 GCF_011630105.1 Anneissia japonica
TCTTGGCAAGTTCGGTTCATGTTGTTTTATGGTAAGATTCACATATTTGAATAGTTATTTTTATGTATACCTAAGCCAGTTCTATTAATTAATAATTGTGATCACAGATATATAAGCCTTGTTCCATATAACATAGTGTATTTCCTTAGAAATTAGATATTTACTTTGCCCTAGTTCGGCAATGGAGTGCTAGCAAGACATAGGGCCTACGCTGTATCATTTCACATAATGAATCATGGAAACCAGTTGCTTTTATTGAAATAATGATCACAATATTGTATCATAAAACTTGTAGTTTATATTCATGATGGATCCCAGGAGTATAGAAATTAACGTAAAGTGGTTTTGGGATCATAGATTGATTGATAGTTGAATAAATAGTTTATTATTTTGATTCTACTGATAAATAATGGTAAGACCGCATGTTCGCGGCATGTAGATGTTCCAGGGACGCGATTTTTTTTTCCGTACGAAACATTTGCATGAAACTTCACTCGGGCCATCTCGGATTGACTCGAGTGAGTACGATACGAGGAACAAGAGCAGACACGTACTTCGCAATGTCGTGACGCTCGAGTTTTACTATTATTGCTCTTTTTATGTTTACCTACGGTAGGCCTATGAAATTTCACGGACTTATGTGATGTACGTCACTGTGTAACTAACTGTGACCTTCTTGGATGTTATTAAATGTTAGTATATTAGAAAGAGGATAAACTATAGGCCTAACTA
>NW_022696702.1:0-579 GCF_011630105.1 Anneissia japonica
GCAGTCTTGCGAGTTTATTGTTACAACCAACCGTTTAAAATGTGACGGGAACCCGAACTTCCGCAATAATACCGTATACACTCGCTTAGGTCCTATAAGGTGACCCGTGTATAAGACGACCCCCGAGTTTTAGAAGATTTTTGGTTGATATTTGTATGTCTGGCGTATAAGACGACTCCCTGTTTCATGGTCGGAATTCCTAATTTTTTGTGGTCCTGTATACTGCGTCTATCTGGATAAATGGAGCCAAATGCAAGGGTAATCTTCCAAATAATACCATTTTATGAGTTTTTAAATCGTCACCACCAAAATCGTATTTTCCCATATTTAAAATCGCTTTCATTGATACAACATTTAGTTGCTTCATTGCAGTAGTAAGTTCGCGTGTTAAGCTGTTTTTTCACTAAGCGAATTTATTCGCGCAAATCAAAGAGTCGGCTCGCTTCCTGAGCTCTGATTGGTTGCGCATTTTTTCGCTTCTCCAAAACTCCGATAGGAATGTGAATGCGCATGAGCATAAGCCGACGCTTTGGATTCGCGTGAATAAATTCGCCTAGTAGAAAACCAGATTTACGGACG
>NW_022696703.1:0-675 GCF_011630105.1 Anneissia japonica
CCTACCTAAGCTGGTCGAACGTTTCGTTTGGGTCTGTACCCTAGCTGCACTGATGAGGCCTGGAAAGCCGAAACGGATCCGTCTGCAGATATTGGGATTTCTTCCAGTGGATGCTTAGTTTATTTTGTCATTCTGATCGGATTTTCTCTACTGTTCCGTTTTAATTTTAAATTGTTTTGCATTATATGGCTGTTTGCTGTTTTATGGGTTTTTCCCATTTGCTTTTCAAACTTTTATATTATTTAAGAATCTCTATTGAGATCCAGCGCCGCCATTGATGCATGGTAGAGATTGCATCTTTAGATCTCCGATCTTTTTCACAAATTCACGAACTAGTGCTGTCTTATGGGTTTTCCCATTTGCCTATTTAAATTTACGAGCCGCAGCCTATTTTGTATTCCACTATTTTGCATGCACACATGGGCTGTGTATAAATATTGCTTTGGTTTTTGCTCTGTAACCATTAGTGGTCGTGGGACTAGTTGGGGCCCTACCTAATACGTTTAGGTCTGTAACAGTGTTCGGATCCGTCTGCAGATATTGGGATTTCTTCCAGTGGATGCTTAGTGTATTTTGTCATTCTGATCGGATTTTCTCTACTGTCCCGTTTTAATTTTAAATTGTTTTGCATTATGTGGCCATTTGCCGTTTTTATGGGTTTTTCCCATTTGCCAA
>NW_022696704.1:0-532 GCF_011630105.1 Anneissia japonica
AGATATACCACTGATCAGGAGAAATTTACCGATTAAATACAATAAAAATTTAATAACATTTAAAATGTATTTAAATAATGACCAAGATGTATTATTTACATATAGTATTAGGCTATAAAAGTGTGATATTTCAAATACAATGTGCAGGTCTTATATGAAGCGGCTTATTGTCTTGAATATTTTGACACTTTTTAAAATCGGTTTATAAAATGGAACAGTGCGGGCCAAAAAACGAAATTGAGGGGGTGGGGGGAATGTCCCCTTCGATGGTTAAAATACATGAAAAAGTCATAACTTTTTTATCTGAAGTCACATTTTGGTAATATTAGTGTCTATATATATGTTTATGTTTTTGAGGCCAAGGAAATTGATTAGTGGTGTCAGAAATTGCTTAAAAATTAATTAGTGGTCAATTTTCAAATTTTATGTGTTCAAGGTACGCACTCTGGGATAAAAAATAGGTACCTTACTATGTAATTTTTCTTCTATCATTAATCATTGTAGCATTAGCAATGACATCCACCAGGTTTAT
>NW_022696705.1:0-9445 GCF_011630105.1 Anneissia japonica
TTTAATGACAAGAAAGATCGACATTTCGGGTCCATCATGGAACCATTCTCAAGATCAAGTAAATTACAAAAACTAAAAACAAAAATACCAAGCAGTGACAGGAAGTAAGTAATTAATTTACATTTCAATAGGGCCTACTGTGTGGAGGTATTATAGTGAATACCTCCATGAGCTAAGCAATAATTAGCCCTTCTTAGCAGATTAACTAGATAAACAGTTTGGCTTTGACTGAATCAGTTTGTAGCCTGGTTCACGTCGAACTTTATCTAGATATACCCGTCTTGAAACATAATACGATAATCCCCTAATTGCGTTCGATGCCAAGTTAGAGCCAGATAAACAGCCAGCCAGTTTCAGGCCGTCGACGTCACACGGTCGAAAGGCTTGTTTAATAAAACATCTACTGTATTTTACGAACCTCTAGTACCAAGTGGTATTTGTTCAAAAAAAATTGTAAACTACTGTAAAGGTGCGAGTTTCCACTACCTAACCTAGCCGAACCAACGACCAGTGCAGCAGCGTGTTCTATCGCAATCTAAGTGGTAGATTCTCTAGGCCATGGCCCTAGCTACATTTACCTTCGATAAAAAACGAATTATTTTAATCGCTAGCTAGCATTCTTCCATTTAACAAAATATTGTTTTAATTTTCATTAAAACGTATTTATACTTTATGGATCTTTCTGTCCTGTTTTGTAGTTTTTAGATCGCTCAATTGTGTTGTTTACATGCACTTCGCGAAAATCTAGCTTCGCGGTGTCAAATAAGTTGCTGACTTCCACACACTTTTATTTCGTCATCGTAAACATGTGCGCTCATTTTAACGACTGGCGTTGGTGGTAGTTCGTTGAAATTGAATTAATAGTGACTATTATAGCAGAAATAAAAAAGATTGAATTGTCAATAAATAAATACAACAAATCTGATTTTATTATTAAGAAAAATATACATTATCACTTTGAAAAACGTACGCAATCGGACTTTTTAACGTTATTACTTGGTCGATGATTCCAAGGATGGTAATATCGACTATTCGTAAAACGGACGTTTGCTGGGTGTTTACCCAAAATATTACAAATAATTTCTGAAAACCAGACTAATGAGACTACTTCGATGCTGTTGTTAGCATTGTTGAAGTACCTTGTTGCCAGCCAGAAGATGATAATGGTGGTACAATACAACAAAGCTGGCTTAGATGCCTACGTTATGTAATCGTGTTCTTGTAATCCGAGCCTAATTTACCGTTAAGCAAGTTAATTTACCGTTATTCTAGTAAAGTTAAGTCACTTAACTTAAGTGACTTAATTCCTTTAACTAGCTATAATTGGGTGGTTCACGTCGAACTTTTAACTAGTTGAGTGGATGTATATCTAGATAAAAGTTCGACGTGAACCAAGCTTGATTGTTAAGTGTAGGTTTGCAGTTCTTTGATCCAAAGCATTTCTTTAATTAAGCAATCAAACTTGGATTTGCACTTAGATAAAACCTTGAAATAATTAACAGTTTCAGTAGCACTAATATAATGATCTTTAAAATGTTGTCCTATGTTACATTTACTGTGCATAATCATTTCTTATTTAAAATAGAATTATTTAATCAATCAGTAACTTGTGTTTTTTAAATGAAATTAATGATTTCCTTTAAAAAGATGCTACCCAAGGCGAGACTTTTTTATACCTTGTTTGACAAACTCACTGACTATTGTACATTTTACTCTACTGTTTTTCCGTTTTAAAATGTTTGTGCTCATTAGCAATTTTATCGTTGATGTTATCCATGACAGTAATACGTACCGCGAAATGCCAGGCCTCTGAAAGTCCCCATAGTTGGTAGTCGCCACGTTATTGGAATTTTTTTTTTCAAATTTCGCGAAAATGGTTTATAACATTCCCTGCAAGTTCGTCGTTCAAAGTTGGTGCCGAATCAATGTTTTAGAGCCTCCCATCAGAGCCATTAATAATAATAATAATATTAATAATTGGCCGCAAATATAGTAATTATATCTAATAATATTAATAATTTAAAAAAATACTTAGACCTGCTCCCAGAGCTACTCATGGAGCTAAAAACTAATTTATTTTAGATCTCAAATATGCATATTCTTTATGTTGATTTATTAATTAAATCAACATTTATTTATTTTTTTTTTTTTTTTTTCTTGAATTTTATAATTGAGGGCCATTTTTTATTTCTTGATTCAATTCTTGCTTATACAGTATTTAAATATTTGAAAATTTAAAAAAAAATATATCATTTCTATTACCGAATTTTTCATTGGGGCCATTTTTACCAGGGCCATTTTTTCCGGTCCATTTTTTCCAGGGCCATTTTTTCCGGGGCCATTCTTACCTACATTCGTCCAAAAGACTTATTTCCATTGGGGTCTTGTTTGTTGAATTGAGATAATGAGAGCGATAGTACAAAAAAAACCCACTGGATTGTTATTCAGATATGACAATCAAAAGGAGTGCTGACTGTAATATTATGTATTCATTATAATAACAATTGACTATTGAATAGTTCTCAGTTCTCTCTCTTTCACAAAGTCATGGTTGATTGATAGCATAAACAAAGAAACAGCTTACACCAAATCGCAGGACTAAAGATACAGTAAACCCTTGAAAAACACCCATTTCCTGATTGGAGACACTTCACATATGCACCTCACTGAAAAACCAACCGAAGAATTTTAAGGTAAATATTTCATTAATTTAAGTTATTTAGTATTAGATCCAATGCTTAACATATTAATGATTCAGAAAAAATTGAAAATACTGAATCAAAATATTATTTACCTGAGCAAAATATCATTGAGGAAAGTCAGAGCATTATACAAGTATATTCATAAGGTATGTAGGCCTACTACAGACCAATAAACCAAATAATGATTAAAATATTTTATATATTTATTATAGATACATGCAGTAAATATTAATATGAAAGGATTGTCTTATGAAAAATAAAGACAGATACTAGTAATAATGAGGGCCCTCACCTGCAAAGATATTATACATTTATTAGTTGCTAAAGAGAAGCTGTCTCTTATACACATCTAGATGTGTATAAGAGACAGCATTATCACTTTGTCAATTAGCTGCACATACTATACAGAGAAAAAATGGATACTCATGGTGTTTTATCACTTTAGATATTTCCTATATTTATATTACAGATCACTTACCATAATGATTGCTACTTTTAAGCCCAGCACACATAAGACAAGTTTATCAAATTGCCTTTTGTGTGGGTTTGCTAAGCAAACCTACACAAAATCAGAAAAAAATCCCTTTATATTTCACCCTCTGTTTATGACTAGAAATGAAATTGATTACCCAAGTTAAAATAGCAGGAAAAACCCCCATTTCACCAAGCTTATGAAAGGCCAGTCAGGCCTAGAAATTTACTTTTTAGGCACTAGCAACCTATTGCAAAAATTTGCTGGTTGTGAAAAATGTAACTAGCAAAATTAGTTGCTCGACTAGTAAAATATATTGATACTAACCCAACATATTATTTTTGGAAAATAAATTTTATGAAAATAACAACTAATGAAGTACAGTACTTCTATAAATTTGTGTGTTAAATGTACAATACAATAAATATCACAAAGAAATAGCCAAATGAGTATAAGCAATTGATTTCTATACCTTGTACATTTATTCACTGCAGTTTCAGAACATTTTTAATATGAAAAAAAAATCAGATACAAAATAAAAATTGAATAATATATTATATACTTAAAATATTTTTTTTAAATAACTAATAAGTATATAATATATTCAATTTTTATTTTGTATCTGTGAATAAGTTTTCTGTTTAAAATTTGTATCAGTTTTTGTAACTTTTCTTCATTTTGTTTAACTTAATTTGTTGTACTTACTAGGCTAATTACAAGATATTTTGTATAGATATTTCAACTAGCAATCAATTTTTTATTTGCTGGTTTGTGAATGTTTACCTAGCAATTATGACAAACCTAATAGCAAATTGCTAGTTTGCTAGTGTGAATTTCGAGCCCTGCCGGCCCTGGTATGGCCTGCCATATCAAAGGATTTTGAGAAATCAGTCAATACTGTAATGTACTGGTATTGCTGGACTTCTCCGCAGCAGAAATCAGCTGGTGGTAAACTTTAATGAGAAAATGAGCAGTTGAAGTACATTTCTGACTTACAAATTGTCTGGTGTCTAAATGAGGCCAAATTGCATCCAAAACTCTACAAATAAGACTAGAAATTCTTTTTAACTGTGGTTTTTATCGTGTCTCAAAAATACATAGTTTTGATTAAATTTTTAAAAATGTGGAAATGTTGTCTTCTTTTAATAATATAGCTTAAAAAGGGGAGATGGAAAGAAAGAAATCAAGGGCAATGAAGGGGAGGAAGGAAGGAAGGAAGGATATGGAAAAGAAAAAGTTGACCAAAAAGGAGGAGGAGAATAGAACACAAGATAGTAGAGAAGGTAAGAGGTTAAAAGAGAATAGATTAAAAGGAGTTGGTAGATTAATTTTCTTCGGTATGAAGAACACAAATCCAAATAATAACCCAGCAAGGTAGTCCAAAAAACCTATTTTCATTGGGGTCTTGTTTGTTGAATTGAGATAATGAGAGCGACAGTACAAAATAAACACTGGATTGTTATTCAGATACGAAAATGAAAAGGAGTGCTGACTGTAATAATTTGTATTCAATACAGTATACTGTATAACAATTTACTATTGAATAGTTCTCAGTCTCTGCTTTCACAAAGTCATGGTTGGTTAATAGCATTCACAAAGAAACAGCTTAATATACCAAATCGCATGACTAAAGATACAGTAAACCCTTGAAAAACACCCATTTCCTGATTGGAGACACTTCACATATGTAACTCACTGAAAAACCAACCAAAGAATTTTAAGGTAAATATTTCATTAATTTACATTATTTAGTATTACAGTAGATCCAATGCTTAACATAATGATTTAGAAAAAATTGAAAATACTAAATCAAAATATTATTTACCTGAGTAAAATATCATTGAGTAAAGTCACAGCATTATACAAGTATATTCATAAGGTATGTAGGCCTACTACAGACCAATAAACCAAATAATGATTAAAAGATTTTATATAATTATTATGGATACATGAGGTGAATATTAATATATAAGATAGGATTGTCTTATGAAAAATAAAGACAATCAGATACTAGTAATAATAAGGGTCCTCACCTGCAAAGATATTATACATTTAACTATTACTTGCTAAAAAGACAAATATGGTAAAATAAAGTAACGGGCATTAAATCTATTCTTTCAATTAGCTGCACATTTACACAGAAGAAATAGATACTTAATGTATTACATCACTTTAGATATTTCCTATATTTATTTAACAGATTCCTTAGCCTAATGATTACTACCTTTAAGCCCAGCACTCACAAGACCAGTTTATCAAATTGTCTTTTGTGTGGGTTTGCTAAGCAAATTGCCTCTCATGACAGTTTACACAAAGTGTGTGTATAATTTTTAATAAGAATTCTGCTCTCAAGAGACAATGACCACCACAATTTCTTTGACTTTAGGCAGATGCTCACTCTGCACACATGATAACAGCTCGTTCAAAGTTTACAATTGAATTGACCAATATTTTTAGCTCCACTCTCATAGCCTAAATAAATACAATTTTATCTGTATGGCCATAGGTATAATTTTTAAAACTTTTTAGCTGAAATTTGTGCACAGAAATAAAAAATATAATGTATGGAAACTTTACAGCTGTAGGGCCTATATTCAGACAATGCAGGGTTTAGGGTTCAAAAACAGCTCATATATTAAAAATGCACTCAAAAATTTTTATTATAAGAAAGTTTGATACTTCTTATTATGTCTGCATATATATCATGTTAAAATCATTATTGTATCCTTACTTAACTTGCATCGTCATAAAAGCTTAATGAACTAATAATTAATAATTACTTTACCATAATGATTTATCCATTCCAAATTATTAAATAATTATTTGAATTATTTAAAATTCACAGCATTATATATCAAGATGGCAGTAAGTTGAATTAGTTTTTAAAGGCGTTTAGATTTCAAAATCCAAAATCCCTCAACTTTCTACATCTATTTAGCATATTTGTCTTAAAGACTGGGTTACGAATATAAGATGACATTCATTTCAAGAGAATTTAAAATTATTGTCATTGTCTCTGAGAGGATATAATTTTTTTTTGTTATTTTTGGTTGGTGGGCTATCATATATTTCGACTGCAGCAAATTGTTTGTGTAAGTTTTTTTTTTCTCATGATTAATTTAATTTAATTTTTGGTTGGCCCTACCCATTTTTCTAATTACTGTTTAATGTTTGTTTATGAGATCAAATAAATAATGAAATGAAGGCAGTTTTCTTTTAAATAACTTTCAATTTACAGTAAATAATGTGTATTTATGAACCATCAGTTATGAGATCTCTATTTTGTTAATTTCATAGAAATCAAGGATGATGCTTTCAGAGAGCTGTTGTTAGCTATTTCAGAATGGTATGGTCAACGTCAAGAAATAAATATGCTCAAAGTATTGTACAGAGATCTTTTGAAATATAATAATAGGTTGAATAGGGCTACAAATGTGATGGAAATAATGAATATGTTAACTGCTTCTGGACATCTTCACTCAGCTAATCTCAATGTTCTCTATGATACCATAAACATAACAGAGCAAAGAGGGATCAAAGATAAACTACCAGTATTTCAAAATGTTGAAGATGTAAAAATCTCAAAATTCACACATTACAGACGAAAAGTTATGAAGCTTGGAATGGTACTGATTGATGAAGATGTCAAAAAAATCAGTGCATTATATAACGATCCAGTGAAGGAATATGCAGACACATGGAGTTTGATTATGGATCTGGAGCACAACAGGGTAATTTGTGAAGGAAAAATGGAAGCCTTCATTGAAAAACTGAATTCCCTTAAACTCCAACATGCTGTGGAAGCTTTAACAGAAGGTATTCAAGTTAATTGCTATTTTTATATCAAATTAATATTGTCATCTGGTGTGCCTATATATGTACAGTCCATCATGCATTAGCTAACTGCCAGTGGCTATATATTGGCCCATAAATTGTAGCAATTTAATCAATCAAATCAGAAGAAGTATCGCAACAGTAAACAGTAAAGAAATACTGTATACTGATGACCCATTGAGTGATATGCAACTGTGGTGCTCAGAGGGCACTATGTGCCATCATCTCTGGCCCTGGCAATTCAAACTTTTATTCAATGAACAATTCTGGCCCTTATTTTTGAGAACAACTGATCAAGGGTATAGTGAAAATCTGCAGTATTATTGGCTTTGCTACTTTATTACATCAAAGAACGTTAAAGTTTTATTTTCCTGTGGTACAGTACATAGCAGAGATTATCGTAGATCTCTATGGTTTCTGAAAATGAAAAAGAAATCTTCATTCTGAGTAAAATGGGTGATGATAATGAATTTTACTATTAAAATATGTCCACATCCAACCATCTAGAGGGAGGCCTACTATTTCCTTAAATTTTTGCACCTTAACCCCAACCAAGATGAGGCTCCAGTGGGTGTTGACTCAAGAAATGGATATGATTATTATATTTAATATTGAATTGCTTTATGAGTTACTAAAATGAAAATTAAGAGATTTATTCTTTAATGAAACTTCCATTTATTGCAGTGGCAATGCTTTAAGGCATAACAATCTCATGCTGACATTTTGGAATAATTGTTCTCCTCACTTTCTTGAGGATCTACTTCCCTTGCCCCCAATGGTGACACACCATTGTCCCTAAACTTTTAATTATGTCTACCTTCAGAATTAGTAATGCATTATATTAAATTAACTTTTATTTACAGAAATCCCAAATGCATCTTCGAACTCTGGACATAGCCTTAGTGAAGGTAATTACACATGTTCATATAAAGTATGGTTGATCATTATAATTATAACACAAAAACAAAAGTTTTTTTCAAAGTTCATGTAGGAAAGAAGGAAATAATTAACAATTTAAAATTAACAAAAAGAAATGCATGAAAAAACAGGTACAAAATGTCTGCCCCACAGTACATTTAAAATGATACTAAGCTACTCAACTGCTTTATTATTCATTTAACCTTGAAGAAAATTTTTATGCCTCCATATTTTAACACACAGTATGTTCACACACACACTGCGTAAGACTATGAATTAAAATCCATGAATTAAAATTCCAAACTGTTCACACAAACGTTCGCTATAATGCTGGCATTAAACTAGTAATAATATAGGCCTATGGAGGAATGTTTTCAGTTTGAAATGTACGGGTTCAACTTTAGTAAAATATTTAGAGTGCATCATTAACACTTTTAAATATGTGAATTGTTTGAAGTGAACTTGACATGATTAGGCCTATTGTTCAAAGTGAACTTGATGATTGTACTTTAAATGAACAATTTTACTCTGATTATTCAGCTAGCACTGTGCAACAACTACCTAGTTCACACAAAAAGGGCGTAAACTACGCCAGGCTTACGCCAGCCTTACACTTCTGTGTGAACATAGCCACACTGTGGAAGACAATACTGTTTACTCAAAACAACTCTGATGTCATAATTCTCATTTTATATCTACAGTACAGATATTGTTGATTACTGAGGCCATGTGAAGTATAAATTATATATGCTAGATTGTTTAATAATTATAGATTTAAAATATGTCATTTTATCTTTTATTTTGAAAGAAATTCCTGTGAAATTAATTCAGAAACGCAAAGGAGAATCCTGTGATTCTGAAGGACGACCATATAAAAAGTATGCTCTTAAATTGTTAAAAGAACTTGTTGAAAATAAAGACTCCCTAATTTTAAAGGATGTACCAGAATTTTCTGACATGTTTGAGAACCTGAGAATCTATTACAAAAGTTGTGGTCTAATATTAACAAAGGTTGGGGAAGGATCAATAGTATTTTACCTATCAACAAATGATCCTAATGCTTTGATGCAGCTATGGGAAATACATTCTAGTGGAAAGCTCATCAAAGATTTAGCTAACATATTAGTCCCAGTGGAACATCAGCAAGAGTTCATAGATGAATGGATGACATACATCGATGAAAATGAATACAAAGCGGTGCTCAGTAAGCTGACAGGAAAAGGTGAGAAAATATGAACATTAATTCAAGCCAGTTGGATACAATTTTATTGTATAAGAACTGTCTCTTATACACATCTAGATGTGTATAAGAGACAGATTAATAGGTGAGTCCCATGAGAATGCGTAGGCCGTAGTGTTAAAATATATACTCTCCACCTTTAAAAGTTGTGTTCACTATATAGTGGTGTCCCCTCAGATGTGTCCCAAATTATGGTTTCTATTTTACTTGAAATTGTATTGATAATGTTTCTGTTGGAAATATTAGATTTTCAAGAAAAACAGAAAATTTATGTAAAGG
>NW_022696705.1:10446-15162 GCF_011630105.1 Anneissia japonica
AAGGAATATGCAGACACATGGAGTTTGATTATGGATCTGGAGCACAACAGGGTAATTTGTGAAGGAAAAATGGATGCCTTCATTGAAAAACTGAATTCCCTTAAACTCCAACATGCTGTGGAAGCTTTAACAGAAGGTATTCAAGTTAATTGCTATTTTTATATCAAATTAATATTGTCATCTGGTGTGGCTATATATGTACAGTCCATCATGCATTAGCTAACTGCCAGTGGCTATATATTATTGCCCCATAAATTGTAGCAATTTAATCAATCAAATCAGAAGAAGTATCCCAACAGTAAACAGTAAAGAAATACTGTATACTGATGACCCATTGAGTGATATGCAACTGTGGTGCTCAGAGGGCACTATGTGCCATCATCTCTGGCCCTGGCAATTCAAACTTTTATTCAATGAACAATTCTGGCCCTTATTTTTGAGAACAACTGATCAAGGGTATAGTGAAAATCTGCAGTATTATTGGCTTTGCTACTTTATTACATCAAAGAACGTTAAAGTTTTATTTTCCTGTGGTACAGTACATCACAGAGATTATCATAGATCTGTATGGTTGCTGAAAATCGCTGATAAAAAGAAATCTTCATTCTGAGTAAAACGGGTGATGATAATGAATTTTACTATTAAAATATGTCCACATCCAGCCATCTAGAGGGAGGCCTACTATTTCCTTAAATTTTTGCACCTTAACCCCAACCAAGATGAGGCTCCAGTGGGTGTTGACTCAAGAAATGGATATGATTATTATATTTAATATTGAATTGCTTTATGAGTTACTAAAACGAAAATTAAGAGATTTATTCTTTAATGAATCTTCCATTTATTGCAGTGGCAATGTTTTAAGGCGTAACAATCCCATGCTGACATTTTGGAATAATTGTCCTCCTGACTTTCTTGAGGATCTACTTCTCTTGCCCCCAATGGTGACACACCATTGTCCCTAAACTTTTAATTATGTCTACCTTCAGAATTTGTAATGCATTATATTAAATTGACTTTTATTTACAGAAATCCCAAATGCATCTTCGAACTCTGGACATAGCCTTAGTGAAGGTAATTACACATGTTCATGTAAAGTATGGTTGATCATTATAATTACAACACAAAAACTAAAGTTGTTTTCCAAGTTCATGTAGGAAAGAAGGAAATAATTAACAATTTAAAATTAACAAAAAGAAATGCATGAAAAAACAGGTACAAAATGTCTGCCCCACAGTACATTTAAAATGATACTAAGCTACTCAACTGCTTTATTATTCATTTAACCTTGAAGAACATTTTTATGCCTCCATATTTTAACACACAGTATGTTCACACACACTGCGTAAGACTGGTGAATCTTACGCCGGCGTAAGCTAATCCATGAGTTAAAATTCCAAACCGTTCACACAAACGTTCGCTATAACGCTGGCAATAAACTAGTAATAATATAGGCCTATGGAGGAATGTTTTCAGTTTGAAATAATAATGTACGGGTTCAACTTTAGTAAAAATATTTAGAGTGCATCATTAATACTTTTAAATATGTGAATTGTTTGAAGTGAACTTGATATGATTAGGCCTATTGTTCAAAGTGAACTTGATGATTGTACTTTAAATGAACAATTTTACTCTGATTATTCAGCTAGCATTGTGCAGCAACTACCTAGTTCACACAAAAAGGGCGTACACTACGCCAGGCTTACGCCAGCCTTACACTGTGTGTGTGTGAACATAGCCACACTGTGGAAGACAATACTGTTTACTCAAAACAACTCTTATGTCATAATTCTCATTTTATATCTACAGTACAGATATTGTTGATTACTGACCATGTGAAGTATAAATTATATATGCTAGATTGTTTAATAATTATAGATTTAAAATATGTCATTTTATCTTTTATTTTGAAAGAAATTGCTGTGAAAGTAATTCAGAAACGCAAAAGAGAATCCTGTGATTCTGAAGGACGACCACGTAAAAAGTATGCTCTTAATATTTTAAATGAACTTGATGAAAATAAAGACTTCCTAACTTTAAAGGATACACCAGAATTTTTTGAAAAGTTTAAGAAACTTATTATCTATTACGAACGTTATGGTCTAACAGTTACCAAGGTGGGAAAAGGATCAATAGTATTTTACCTATCAACAAATGATCCTAATGCTTTGATGCAGCTATGGGAAATACATTCTAGTGGAAAGCTCATCAAAGATTTAGCTAACATATTAGTCCCAGTGGAACATCAGCAAGAGTTCATAGATGAATGGATGACGTACATCGATGAAAATGAATACAAAGCGGTGCTCAGTAAGCTAAAAGTATACTGGTTTAAAGAAAAGGCTGTACTAAATACTATGCAAGTTCACCTACTTCTTTGGAGAAATCCGCCTTAATTCCCATCAGAAACATTTCAACCTTACTCCCAGCAAATCCTGGTGCCATCACTGCCTCCTAACCCTTTACATAAATTTTCTGTTTTTCTTGAAAATCTAATATTTCCAACAGAAACATTATCAATACAATTCCAAGTACAACAGAAACCCTAATTTGGAACACCCCTGAGGGGACACCACTAAATAGTGAACACAACTTATAAAGCTGGAGAGTATATTTTAACACTACGGCCTACGCATTCTCATGGGACTCACCTATTAAGGAGACATTAATAAGGGCTATAGTGTATATGAGGACAGGTTTATTGTTATATAGTGTTAAGATAACCAACACTATATATGTCAATTCAACTATACCACTGAACTGAACTTTTACCTCACTAACCCATTAGACACCTGTTGAATGTCTTCTTAATTATTGTATATAAAGTCTTTGATAGGACAATAGCCAATTCATGACAAAAAGCCCAAGTGGTCAACTCCTTACATTTGATTTATAAAATAAGCTCGACAGAGAGACAGCTCGTTACTAAATATATGTTAAGTTCTACCCCCAAAGTTGTTATATTATCTGACCAATAGAAACTCCCCAAAATGATGTAATAGTCAAATGATTAGGATAAGGTGATATCTTTCAACCAATCAGAGAAAGTCCACCACACCCCAAGATTGTATGAAAAGTAAAGTACAGGTATTAGTTATCTAGAGAGGACTTCCTTCTGATACCTTGAAGGAAACACTACATCTCACAACCCTACTTGTATATATCATGCAGTAGAAGAGTAAATAAACGCTTTGCATTAAAACCAGAAGAGATGTAGTCAGTTCAGTTATTAAAAGTAAACCATCTCGCTTGTCATATCACTACAATCATAGTGAAGATCCAGTCTTTGCATCCAGAACATACATTGGAATCGGGCACACCAACGTGAATATTACAGGTACACAATATTACATGGCGGACTGCCATACAGTAATATTACATTATCTAGGCTATGTTCTCACACACACACACGCACACACCCACACCAGCTGACAGTTAGAAGGATCAGATATGCTTACCCGTGCATTCATACTAGGAAATACCTGATCCAGCTATCAAGATAATAGGATCACTGGCCAGTAGGAAACTAAAAATTGGAATTGCGTACATGTGATTGGTTAATAATGAGTGCAACAGACTGATAGCGCTCGCTAACCGTTAGTGAATCCAGATCCTGATAACGGTTAAAGCTAATCCATTGGCCGTTTCCACTCTGGTGTTAACGGTTAACTCCTGATACTGATAATAGGTCTCTAGTGTGAATCCAACCTATGACTGCATTCTATTATTTTAAATTGTTTTTACATTACAAAAGAAAACAATGTTAGAATAACTTTCCTTGAGAAACATTGATTTCATAAAACGATTTTCTTGCTAGCATCTAAGGGAATATCCAAGGAATTGTCTAGAGATGGTGATGAAGAGTGTAAAACAGTACTGGAGCAGCGAGGTGATTAGAGAAGTGTGGAATTTAGTACCTAATTATGCTCTTATAAAAAAACTGAAAAAATTAAGCAATGCTGAAATATTGTTAATAATATTTTTTTTCACATCTATAAAACAAATATACAGATCTAACCCACCGGCACTTTCTCTGATACAACTATACCAAAATGCTCACACATATAGTGGAGCAACAGTGCTTGATAAGCTTGTAGGTTGCAGCTTGGAAATAATAGTAAATAATATTCAAATTAGGATAGCAATTACTTCACTGTAACATTATTAGGCCTAAGTATATTGTTACTTTAAAATATTTTTTATTTTACAGGATTTTATTCTCAGATGGCTACCAGCAAGTTGAATCAGTTTCTGGAAAATGTTGATGAAAAGGTGTTAGAGTGTACCATCTGCTTTAACAGACTTAAGAATCCGAAATCCCTCACCTGCCTACATAGCTTTTGTTTGGCATGTCTAGAAGACTGGGTTAAGGTGAATGGTGAACTGACTTGTCCAACATGCTCAAAATCATATCCAATTCCAAAGGGCGGGCTTCAGAAGCTTCCACCAAATACCTTTCTAAATAATTTATTAGAAACTATGGAACAAATTTCAGAAAAAGATCAGATGAAATGTGTTTGTGGAAAGGAAGGAAAGGTAAAATACTACTGCCAGGATTGCAAACAGTACTTGTGCTCTACTTGTTGTGATCATCATACAACTTATAGACTCTTTGCAAATCACAAGATGCATTTAATTGAGGAAGTGCAATCAATGAGCCCCACTCAGATAACTTTGTTACATCCACCTCTGTGTTCACATCACAGTAAACCTTTGGAG
>NW_022696705.1:15398-49111 GCF_011630105.1 Anneissia japonica
GCCTCCATAGTTTCTGTTTGGCATGTCTGGAAGACTGGGTTAAGATTAAGGGCAAGTTGACTTGCCCAGTTTGCTCAAAATCATATCCCATTCCAGAGGGAGGGCCTCAAAAGCTTCAGCCAAATACCTTTCTAAATAACTTATTGGAAACTATCAAACAGTTTTCAGAGAGTGATAAGTTGAAATGTAGTGTTTGTAAAAAGGAAGGACAGGTAAAATACTACTGCCAGGATTGCAGACAGTACTTGTGCTCTACTTGTAGTGATCAACATAAGAAGTTTCAAGTTATGGTAAATCACAAGTTACATTTAATGGAGGATGTGCAATCAATGAGTCCCTCTGAGATGACTTTGTTACATCCGCCTCAGTGTTCACATCACAGTAAACCTTTAGAGTTCTATTGCACAGATTGTAAAACTCCAATCTGTGTGAATTGTACAATTGTGGCCCCCAATGAATTGGAAGGAAAACACAAACCGATCAGCATTTCAGATGCATTCCAAACATTTAAAGAAACTTCAGTCGCCTTGGAAAAATCTTCACAACACTTCATAAACAAATTAGAAGATGGTCTCAAAGCTGTTATCCACAATGCTACAAAATTAAAACAAAATAAAGACACATGTTTAAGAGATATTGACAATCATGCAGAAGAAATATTCAAAAAAGTAAAGGAGAATAGAGACAAAATGAAAAATGAAGTAGAGACAATCTACAAAAGACAGAATAAAGTAAATGATGTACAAATGGATGAACTAAAAACAATAATATCTGACGTAAATACTAAACGGTCTTTTCTTAATCAATTATTGAAGAGTGATAAAAGCATCGCAATGCAGGCAAGTGAAAGAGTAATTACATCACTGAAGGTAAGAATCAATGAAATGCCAAAAACAGAGCCAATTAATAATGGACAAATTTATTTCTTTGTAAACAAACAACAAATGGCTTCATTGAAACAATGTGGTATTGGGACTGTAACACAACAATTAAGGGCAGCAGACTGTTTAACATTAAAGGGACAGGAATCTGTGATCCAAGGTCAGGAAATTTTTGTAAAAATAATCAAAGCAGATAAATGTAAAATAAATGCAAATCAAATGAAAGCAATGTGGATACATCCTACAGGGGAAACCAATATCTCTCAAATTCAGGAAGATGACAATGGAGATTACTTTGTGACAGGAAAATGCACAAGTCAAGGAGTTTGTAAACTGGATGTGAGTGCTAATGGTGAACCAATTAAACAATCACCAATGATAATGAAAGTAGAAAAGGGAAGATTATTAAACACTATTCAAATAAAAAAAGCAAGTGTTAGAGATGTACTTACGTATGAGGATGACTGCTTATTGGTTTCAAGTCTGACAAATGAAATTCTCAAGTACAAGCAATCAGGAGAATATATTGGTAAGATTACACTACCACAAGGTGTGGACGTTCACAGTATGTACAAAATGAAAAATGGCAACATAGCATTCAGTGATATTATTATTTACAATCCTATCAGAATATGCAATATGAATGGTCAGGTGATAAAAACAATTGGTGAAGGAGTACTGAGTGCATCATGTGGTATTCATGTGGATGAGACATCTAATGTTTTGTATGTAGCAGGAGGTTGGTTCAGCTGTGTGTACATGCTTGACATGAATAGTGGCAAGACCATCAAAAAGATAGGGTCAAAGGGTACAAACAAAGGGCAAATGAGTGATGTCATTGATGTTACTCTTACAAACCAAGGACACCTTCTTGTATTGGAGTTTGGCAACAATAGATTACAATTATTTGACAATGAGGGAAGGTTCATGAAAGTCCTTGTTGAAGCAGGTGATGAGAATGGTAAAGTGAGGAATCCATGTGGAGTAGTAGTTGATGAGGATGACAACATAATTGTATCAAGTAAAAACAAACTACAGCTATTCAGTAGTGATGGAAATTTTATTGAAAGAATTGATAAACCAGAAGATGGAATCAACAATCCAAAGGGATTATCCATCATTTCTTATCATCCGAGGAGACTTGCAGTAGCAAATAACGGTGACAAAACAGTAAAAATATTCAATTATTAAATATTGGCAGTCTACTTGTTTCACTTTTTGTGTGTTTTCAAGTTAAATTTATGAGTACAGTGTATGACTGTCTACATCCATTATTTCATATCATCCATATAGAGTTGAAATTATGGTTATTAAACTGTTAAAATATTTAGTTATCAAATACTGTGATATCCACAAAAAGTTGAAGTTATGGATATTAAACTATTAATCTAGTGATATCCATATAGAGTTAAAAGAATGAATATTAATACTGTGGCGTTAAAATTTGATTTACACACTTTCAATCTATTTTTGTACTGTATTGCTTATGAATGTTCATATTTTTTAAAGTTTTATGGTTTTTTTTTTGGCAAGTTTGATGATTCATTGTCTTTTCCTACCTTTTTAGTGCTATGTTTAAAATTGTAATTTTCCATCCAATGCAATGGATTCAGAAATTCGATATAGAGGGGGCCCAGGAAGGGAATTTTTCAGATACTGTATGTCTAAACCAGCGTTTCGCAAACTTTTTACTTCATGGCCTATTTACGATTCCAGGCAATAAGCCTAGCAGCCCAGCCGTGTCAGGGACCAACATACTAAATCCTGGCAAGAACTTTTGATCATAAGGCCTCCATCCAATTCATACTGAATTGGGAAGAATATTTCGTAATGTTGATTCCATTAAATTTGACAACCTATTGTCACAGTACTCTGATAACTTTGAAGGCCTTGGAAAATTCAATTAAAGGATGGTGCTACCCCTGTTGTACATCTGCCGAGGAGGGTTCCCCTAAGTGTAAAGAAAAACTTATGGCAAAGCTCGGTGATATGGAGCAACAAGGTTAATTTCTAAAACTGACAAGCCTAGCCCACTGATTGGGTAGTCTTGTTGTTGTGGAAAAGAAAATTGGCTCTCTGAGACTTTGTCTCGATCCTAAGGATTTAAATAGAGTAATTAAGAGAGAGCATCACATGATTCCAACTATTGAGGATGTGTTGAGTATTAAATTATCGGGAAAGAAATTATTTACCCATATTGACATGAAAGATGCATACTGGCAAGTGCCATTGACTGAATCAAGTAGTAAATTGTGTACTTTTAACACACCATTTGGTAGATATTCATTTAATCGTTTACCATTTGGATTATGTAGTGCAAGTGAAGTTGTTCAGAAACGTAATGAACAGATATTTGGTGATCTTGAGAATGTGTTTGTAATCTCAGATGATATGATAATTGCTACTGATGATAATGAAGCTCTTCATGACTCTGTAATAGTTAAAGTTATGAAACGTGCTAAACATGAAAATGTGAAATTTAATACGGATACATGAACTAGTATACTTAGGCAACATTATTGGTAGAGATGGCATTAAGCCTGATAATTCCAAAGTGAAATCTATTTATGATATGCCTACACACACTAATAAGTCTGACTTGCGACGTTTAATGGGAATGATTAATTACTTGGCACCGTTCATTCCGAACATGTCAACAATCAGTGCTCCAATGAGAGAGTTACTCCAGAAAGAGGTCCTATGGTCATAGGAAGCGCGTCATGAAGAGTCGCTGAGTTGTCTGAGAAGTTTGTTAAGCTCTGAGTCTGTGCTGAAATACTTTGATCCGCACAAAGATTTTGTGATTCAGTGCGACGAGTCTTCATTTGGACTTGGGAGTGTTTTAATGCAAGACAGCCACCCCATACGCTATAGTTCGTCAGCCGAGAAAAATTATTCTCAAATCGATAAAGAAATGTTAGCTATCTGTTTTTTGCTCAACAAATGGATGCAAGGTGATGGTTCAATTCGCCCACAAGCCACTCGAGTCGATCACTCGAAAGCCAATTCATAAAGCGAGTCCGAGACTTCAGCAGATGATGCTACGACTGCTGAAATATGACATTGACGTTACGTACGTTCCCGGAGAAGAAATGTATATTGTAGACGCGCTATGCAGAGAAGTACCAGATAGCATGGAAGAACCGCAGCATGAGACGTTGCAGTACCGTGTCCATTCAGTAGATGAGCTATTGAGCATGAGCAATCCTAGAATAGAGGAAACCCGACAAGCCACTGTTGCAGATGATACTTTACAGCAACTATCTAAACAGTGTTATATTGGCTGGCCCGATCGTCGAAAGCTAGTACCAGTTGAAATAAGAAAGTTCTGCGGCCGATGCGCGATAAAATCTAAGAGCACGACAGACTTTGTTTATGGGTCAAAAATTGATAGTACCCGCTAGCCAACGAGCGTTCATGCTTTATCATATTCATGATGGTCATTTAGGCATGGAGAAGTCCAGAGAGCTGTTGTACTGGCCTGGTATTAGTTCTGATATTGAGTCCCTGATATCAAAATGTTCTGCATGCGCAAAATGCAAAAGGAAGAAGCAGCATGAGCCAATGATTCCACATGAGTTGCCCAAGGAACCGCTTAATAAGGTTGGCGCTGATATTTTTCATTCATAGTCAGGGTCGTAGCCATGAGAACTGAAATGGTCAGTTTGTGAGCGAAGCGCGAGCACTCTTGATTGGGGCTAGGGGGCCGCCAAGGGCCCCAGGTCGGAGTTCAGGGTTCCGGGGCCATTAAACTGTAATATTATTAACATTAAGCCATTAAAATGTAATATTATTAACTAAGACCAATCATCACATATTATAAAACATGTACATATCAAAAATGCATCCTAGTTTCTTAATCATTATAAATTTTACACTTAAGAGAAGAAAATAATGTAAACTATCATTAACAGTTCCTGGGTTACATCAAAGAGAGAGTAGGTTGTGTCTAAACATACAGGTGAAATTTAGCCGCTTTTTCCAATTCAAAAACCTAATTAATTAAATTGTGGTCTGCCAAAATGTGGTCAGCTTGAAACCTGACCAGTACCGGTGGCTATGGCCCTGCATAGCTTTCTCCTTCCAAAAGCTTTAAAGCAAACTTTTACGCACAGTCTGTTACTCCGCAACTTGCAAAATGCAAAAGGAAGAAGCAGCATGAGCCAATGATTCCACATGAGTTGCCCAAGGAACCGCTTAATAAGGTTGGCGCTGATATTTTTCATTCATAGTCAGGGTCGTAGCCATGAGAACTGAAATGGTCAGTTTGCGAGAGAAGCGCGAGCACTGTTGATTGGGGCTAGGGGGCCGCCAAGGGCCCCAGGTCGGAGTTTAGGGTTCCGGGGCCATTAAACTGTAATATTATTAACATTAAGCCATTAAAATGTAATATTATTAACTAAGACCAATCATCACATAATATAAAACATGTACATATCAAAATTATTATGTTATCTATTATGTAATCTTTCCTCATCGGTGCTTGCATAAAACGTGATTTGGATCTAAAATGATGATATTGATAAACAATCAAAATTCTCTGTACAATATTATCGACCGTCGATCTTGATTTTTTTCGATTTAAGGGCCACATAAGAATTTTTTTTTTGGCCTAATGTACGAAGTATATTTCAAAGAATCTAGAAAACAAAAACTTTTCGAAGGAGAAGCTGAACATATCTAAAATTTGTCTTCCAGTGACAAAACAAGCTCCCTCTCTTCTCATGACCCTCCCACCATGGTAACCAATCTGTGCGATAGCCAGGGTAAACTCTGTGTGGGTAAGCCCACTAGACACTAAATTTCAACTGAAGAAAAAATGCATCCTAGTTTCTTAATCATTATAAATTTTACACTTAAGAGAAGAAAATAATGTAAACTATCATTAACAGTTCCTGGGTTACGTCATAGAGAGAGTAGGTTGTGTCTAAACATACAGGTGAAATTTAGCCGCTTTTTCCAATTCAAAACCTAATTAATTAAATTGTGGTCTGCCATAATGTGGTCAGCTTGAAACCTGACCAGTACCGGTGGCTATGGCCCTGCATAGCTTTCTCCTTCCAAAAACTTTAAAGCAAACTTTTACGCACAGTCTGTTACTCCGCAACTTTGAAAGACTACCTATACTATACAGGTACTATGTTTAGTATTACTAAACACAGTACCTGTATAAAGTATCCACATGGGCATTCGGTTATCAAGAAATGTGTGTTTACTGTAGTGTTCTTTCTCTTACAAGTCTTACATTTACTTTTATTTTTAGCTTTATGACTCATCCCATCATTCCTCCATAACGGATTTACTCGATCTTACAGGGTTAATACTAGACGATAACATAGTGTCTAGCTCCCGAGGGGGTATATACACAAAAACTGCTTATCTCAAATAGCGCGCATCATCTGGCGACGCATTCACTGTAACAATGAAGCGGAATTATTAAAAACTATTTTCTCCATGATGAAACGTCTCTTTGTTATTTTTTTTTTTCAATTTTCGAGACGGTTTCGCAGCCCTCCAAAAATATTTCGCGGACCATCTTTGCGGAACGTCGTCTAAACCACCTGAGCTCCACCATGGTTGAGGGTGAGGTGATAAAATTCATGATTACATCACCTCTAGATGCCATAAGTGGCACTCTCATACCTAAATTTGATTATATAATTTGCTTTTTTCTAAATTTTGTTATAATTTTGAAATTTTTAAAGGGGGATCGGGGACAGCTCGGCCCCCTTGAATCCGCCACTGCAATGGAGTTTCTTTTTGTACAGCATTTCTATGTAGTTTTTTTGCAAGTTTTGTGATTCGTTTTGTAGTGACTGTATATTTTCATTTTGGGATTTTAGGATGAACAAACACACAACACAGTGTATATTATGAATACCTACAAACATTTATATCTATTAAATGACTAAAATGCATTGAGGCAGACTCATTAATTATTCTTGTATATATTCATGGTTTATCTTCCAAGGACCTGATGTATAATTTCCAATATTTGAATCTAATAGAAGTGATTCTGCCAAATAATCTGTTTTAAAATGGCAGAATAGGGGCAGACATAAGGTGGGGGGGGGTGGGGTTGGTTACCAGGCTGTTATTAATCCTTTTAATAAATTAATTTATATATAATCTAGTATTTAAGCTTAGCTTTTGTTTGCATTCATTCATAAATGTATTAATAACCAATACTACTAAGCAATTTAAAGGAATGTTAGATTTAATGCTTAAAAAAATTTCCTATGGGCCTGCAAGGCCCAAAGAAAATTTTTGAATGCATTAAATCTAACCTAAGTATAATAATTTTCCACTAGTGTACTATGCATGCTATACTAATTGCTTTATAAGTCAATCGCCGTCTTTTAATGTTAGTTTTGACAAGGCAATTTGCTTTGGTTTTGATAACCAACTGTTGCAGTCATCGGTTGCTATATTGATGTGATCAGTATACTGTGTGCGTATTTACATTTAGCTGCCCGTATGCTGATTTGTGCTGCTGCAGTACACGTTAACTACACATCAGCAGAACTAATCTGTTAGTACGGATATGATTACTATTCTATTGTAATTTGTATTGTGTCAGAAGAACTTGTTTGTAATGCTATTTTGATAGACATTCGTCAAAGAAATAGACACTTCTTAAAGCATTCGAGAGGGAATACAGTCACTGACATTTTGGTCAGTAGACTGGTAAAAATTGTGTGATATTTCATTAAACTACACTAGGCTACTGCCAGGCCTAGCACTAGGCTAGTAGGAGGCCTCGGCGGCCTCCTGCCTGGCCGTAGACTTACATCTAATTTTGTTCCTTGAGTCTTTAAAATACTAGGTCTAGAATATTCCTATTAAATGTTCAGTTTGTTTAGTTTATTAGGGTTCATTGATTCAAGAAATATTCCTTAATTGTTGATACTTAATATTGAATTTAAAGTAAAATCTTTGGGTTCTAATTAACCTAGTTTTACACAAGTAATTTTCAATTACAATTCAATTGCATCATGGTTCGCGATATCTTTGTGGTGACGAGAAAATAGGTAATTTTTGTTTGCACACGAACCTAAAAAAAATCAAGTCAAGTGTCCACTATTGAAAAATTATTGGACTGTGGGGGATAGGCAAATTATATTGGGAGTTGCCTGATAATGTTAAGATTGACTTACAATATATTGATGAACTTTATGCAATCAAATATTACGTAGCTTAGTAGTTAGCTTTGTTTTGTTTGCATTTATTGTACTGTCACTGTAAACCTGTATTCAATACTAATTCCATTGTTTTTTTCATGTAAAATTTTAACAATAAATCATCTATGTATATACATAACTGAAGTTGTTTATGTGGCTTGCTTTGTAGTATCGTTTTAATGAATAATAATAATAATCTTCTAATAATCAAATTTGAAACTGCACCTTTAAAACAGTGGCACATGATGTGCAACATATCCAGTACACAGTAGTTGTGGCCATGTTAAACATTCAAACTGTATCTCACAACCACTCCAGATTGAAGATATAAGTTGTAAATGCAGTACATGTGCATGTGTTTGCAGATGCATAATTGTATTATTTTCTAACATTAATGTTACAACTAACATAAAAAAATGTTATTTGTAATAACACAAGTTATACCATTTGCTTTGCTGTACTATACAGCAAAGCAAATCTGGACCTGTGCAATAATAGAGATGTGTACGGTCTTACGTGTGCTCCAAAGTGAAGCTCAAGACACTTGAGATAAAAATAATACAGGAGACATTATAAAATTTACCTTAAAACTCAACCATTCCACAAACCAATAAAATAAAAAGCCAACCAAAATGTAGAGAAACCAGCATCACTCCTGTGTGCCCAAAAAAACATCAAAAGGAGAATATATTGGTAAGGTTACACTACCACAATGGGGTATTCATGTGGATGAGACATGTTTTGTATGTAGCAGGTTGGTACAATAACTATGTGTACATTTTTGACATGAATAAATAAATGGCCAGACCATCAAAAATATAGGGTCACAAGGTACACAAGAAGGTCAAATGAGTGATGTCATTGATGTTACTCTTAAAAACCAAGGACACCTTGTATTGGAGAGCGAATTAGGCAGTGATGGTGCCAGGAGTCAGGGGCGGATCCAGAAATGTCCAAAAGGGGGGGGGGCCGAAAGTTGGGCCGATTGAGACAACACTGTCGTAGGGGATCCGGGGCATTCCCCCGCGAATTTTTTGTGTTCTAGACGTCCGAATATAACATTTGAGGCATTCTGGGCTATCATTTTTTTCTTTTTCTCTCTTTTTTTCTTTCTTTTTTTACCTTCCAAAAGGGGGGGCCGGGGCCGGGCCGGCCCCCCCTAAATCCGCCCCTGGGAGTCTCACTTGGCTGGGGTCCAGGGGCGAAGCCCTGAGAAACAGATATTTGTTGAATTATGGCAAATTTTTATTACTTAATTGATAGGCATTGAGTTACTATAATATGACTTCATGTAGGCTATGCTTTCTAATGTCAAAATCAGCTTCCAAAACCAAAACATTTTTAATAAAACAAGAAACAAAGAGTACCGTACTCAAGCGAATAAGCGCCCCGTTTGAATAAGCGCCCACTTCTAATTTGAATAAGAATAATTTCATAAGATTTTCTTTTTAGCAAGTCAATAATCCAATCAATCCTGGGACTCTGGTTTTTGGCATGATTTGAGCTGCAGAGTAAAACACATTCTTCTTAGGTAATATCAAAATGAGGATATTTCTCTTGGTCTGATGAGAGCTCCGATCCCTGGACAGACAGTATATTTCCATCTTTACTCTTTTTACGTATGCCTAGTCCTACTCCTCTTTTTCTTTTCCCGACCTTTAGCACATTCTCATCTAAGTTTTCAATAAAAACTACAATGGTCCTGCCGTCCTACTAATCTCAATCTGCCGATGGCCAACAGGCTAACCACTACCCACCACCACTAATTGCATCTACTATTTTGCTATTATGATATTCACGCATTCTTGTCATGAGCCATGTTCTCTGGATGATGCTATTTTTCCGCCTCAAGCACCATTCGTTATGTCCTTAAATAACCTTTTTTCATTCAAAAAAAGCCTCTTAAATTTAATAATTTCCTATAAGAACCCCTTGACTTTAATCTATTTCCATAAGCGCCCCATCAATTTCCACTCTTGTTTACATAAGCGCCCCGTTCAAATAAGCGCCCCGTTTGAATAAACGCCCCTGAAAAAGTGCAAAAAATATTATAAGCGCCCGAGCGCTTGTTCGCGCGAGTACGGTATGCAATGTAACCATCTAATTTATTTTCCAAATCCTCATTCTTGAAAGTGAAATTCTATATTTTGGAAATTTTGCATGAAATCTGTCAACCACGCTGTCATGGTCGAGGTTACTTCATCTATCACGATGTATTCCAAGCATCATTAGGCTATCCAAATGAGCATTTGTCATAACAGAACTCAAATTATTTTTAATTAGTCGTATTAAATTATCATTATTATTATTATAATTATTATCATCATCATCATCATTATCATCATTGTTGTTGTTGTTGCGATGAAAAGTTAACACAAATAGTTTACTGAAAACAATATAGTGACTAAATGAACATTACATGTAATTTTTTTTTAAATTTGTTTGTTCCCCAACAAAAAATTACTGGTCTTCCCCGACGGGGGATATGCTTCCCCGACGGGGGCTATAGCCGCCCCAGGCCACCACTGGAATTAGGTTGAAGTTTTATTTCTCCTGAGTACAGAACTTGTTATTTGTTTTATGTGGCACAACTTGCTTTGTAGTAAAGTTCCAATTACTGTTATCAAGATATACAGTTTGTGACCATGTAAAATAGAAAATTGTAGCTCATGATTACTCAAGAATAAGTACAGTTTGCCCTCCAATGAAAGAGCCTGGGCCTCTACTTCGAGAGAACTATGAGAGATTTTTAAAATAATTGATGGCATAAATCTACTATACAGTAGAAGAGTGATGAAGGCACTGCAATGCAGTCAAGTGAAAAACTAATTACAGCACTCAGGGACAGAATAAATGAATTACCAAAAACAGAGCCAGATGATAATGGAGAAATTTACTACTTCATAAACAAACAGCAAATGACTTCATTGAGACAATGTGCTATAGGGACTGTAAAAGATTTGAGGGCAGCAGACTGTTTAACATTAGAAGGAGAGGAATCTGTGATCACAGATCAGACAATTATAGTCAAAATAGTCAAAACAGATGAACATGAAAAATATGCAAATCAACTGAAGACAACTTGGACACATCCTACAGGAAAAACCAACATCTCTCAAATTCAGGAAGATGACAATGGAGATTACTTTGTGACAGGAAAATGCACAAGTCCAGGAGTTTGTAAACTAACCAATTAAAAAAATCATCAATGATAATCATAGTAGAAGAGCACAGATTAGCAAATACTATTCAAAAAACAAACAATATGTTACAGATGTACAGTAGTTGCATGTGAAGATCAGTGGCATAACAGGCGGGGGACAGACTGTCCCCTGACGGTTTTGATCGGGATGACCAAGCCCTCATACCGGGCTGGGTAATAAGAGAAAAAAAAGAGGGGAGAGGGAGGGAAAGAGAAAGAAGCGGAAAAGAAGGAAAGGAAAAAGAAAAAGAGAAGAGAAAAATAAAGACAAGAATGAAAAGGAAGATATCATAATGAAGATGCACTTTTCACCCCTTTAAATGCCTATAAATCACAAATTTCGTGCACATTTGTCAATAAAGAAGGCCAATTTCTTCTAAAAATTGCAATTTAGGGAGTTTTGATCAATTCTGGCGAAATTAGAATTAAAAACTCAAAAAATGTTTGTGCGCTTCGCACACATTTTTGTAGGGTTTTCTCAGGGTTAGCCTTTTAAGTTATTTAAACACATAGGCCTAATAGATCCAAACTCAAGAAAGAAAATTTAAGATAGAATTTTTTGCCAAAAAGAAGGGACTCAAAGTGTAATGATGTTGTATTTTTGAGGGTGACAACTTGTGCTTGTTCTCCTTTGCTTTTTAAGTTAATTGACCACATAATAAATGAAAATGCTTATAATACATATTTAGTTTCAAACACACGTGTGTGGCCTATATTATAAATAGGATAATCCCTATGTCATATTGTTTTCTATATTGGAGGTGGTGGGGTGGGTATGATAAATTACTAAAAGAGAAAATTAATACCTTTGCCCCCCTTGATCCAAGACCACTCTTACGCACCTGGTGAAGATGATTTCATGTTGGTTTCATGTTTGACAAATGAAATGCTCAAGTACAAGCAATCAGGAAAATATATTGGTTACACTACCACACGGTGTGAAAGTAAGAAGAATGTACAATATGAAGAATGGTAACATAACATTCAATGATTGCAATATTTATAAACCCATTAGAATATGCAATATGAAAGGTCTGGTGATAAAAATAATTGGTGAGGGAGTATTGAGATCATCACGTGGTACTCATGTGGTTAGTCTTTATCAATAAACAAACAAAGCAAATACTTCATCATACCTTACTTGAAAATGTTTGATGGCTTTCATTAGAATGACAAGCAGACCACGTGAGATTACACGAAGTAAATACAAGCTCTACATTTTCATAGTCAGTGTTCTGAAAAGAAGAAAGGCAAAAGATAACAACTGTCATCTATTAATTAAGTGTTAGTATGTGTCAACTGTGTTGTGTGTAGGTGCATTTGGGGGGGGGGGTGATAATCTCCCAGTGGTGGCAGTGGTGGATGTGTGTTGCATTAATTTCTATCACTAACGTTCTAACACAAGAAAGACAAGAGTTTATAACTTGTTTATAACAATAGCTTCATGGTTAGCAAACCTGGACATCTGCATAATTTCAACACAAGCTCACTATGAATTCTATATTCCCAGATACTCATACAATTCATCAAATTGTTAAAATTGAAATTGAGACAAAGGAAGTTTCTTTCTTGCTCTACAAATAAGACTAGAACTTATTTAGCTTGTAGCAAATAACACACCAATTAAAGGATGGAATGGTGCTTTTGTATTTTATGATGGTTAGGTCTCTATTTAACACAATTTGTTTATTGTTTCATTTTCTTGTTTGTAATTCCAAAAAAAAATATTTTGTGTGTCAGAAATACATGGTTTATCCAAAGAATACATAGGAAGTTTGTCTATAAACTTATTTCCATTGGGGTCTTTTTGATGGTTGAATTAATTTAATAAGAGCAATGACAATAAAAAGGAGTACTGACTGCAATAATTTGTATTCTATACATAACAATTTGCTTTATTGAATAGTTCTCAGTCTCTGCCTTCACAAAGTCATGATTGGTTTATAGCAAACTGCTATACCAAATCACATTATTATTATTAAAGATACTGTAAACCCTTAAAAAAACACCCAATTCCTGATTGGATACACTTTATCCTAATAATAACACAGCAAGTTTCTCAAAAGACTTATTTCCATTGAGGTCTTTTTGATGGTTGAATTGATATAACAAGACAACAACAATGAAAAGGAGTATTGACTGTAATATTTTGTATTCAATACATAACAATTCCCTTTATTCAATAGTTCTCAGTCTCTGCTTTTGCAAAGTCATGGTTGGTTGATAGCATACATAAAGAAACAGCTTATACCAAATCACATTACTCGATACAGTAAACCTTTGAAAAAACACCCATTTCCTGATTGGAGACACGTCACATAGTACGCACCTCACTGAAAAACCAACAATTTTAAGGAAAATATTTCTTTGCTTTATGCTGTTTGGTACTACTGTAGATCCAATGTATAATATAGTGATTCAGAAATACCATTTAGGAAAGTCCCAGCATATATGATATATTCAATTCATACGGTACAGTATATACATGCAGACTAAAACTACTAAATATAATGTATAAAATATTACTACTTGAAAGGCCTATTATTCAGAAGCTCCATGGTTTAACATCGCATCTGAAATCAACAACGTAGCCAAAGCAATTGCTACAAAATTCAAAATCGAGGACCGAATGGAAACCATTGCTGAAAAAGAGGCTTTTATAACACTCAAAGATCATAAAGAAAACTTCCTAAATAAACCAAGCTGCAGACTCATAAACCTATCAAAATCAGAAACCGGACTCATAAGCAAGACCATCCTCGACCGGAGACCTGCTCACAAAAACCAGAATGAACCAATGGAAAAACACCGCTGCTGTCAATGAATGGTTCAAACACATCCCATACAAATCAGGCAGCACATTCATCTCCTTTGACATTGTGGAATTCTACCCATCCATCACAAAAAAATTGTTAACAGATGCGATCCAGTACGCATGAAAGTACACCAGCATCTCCGAACACGAAGCAAATGTCATCATGCACTCCCGAAAATCTATATTGTTTGGTACTGATTCAACATGGACCAAGAAAAACTCGGATGACATGTTTGACGTTACAATGGGAAGCTTCGACGGGGCCAAAATATGCGAACTTGTCGGATCCTTCGTCCTCTCCTCCCTCATCCCAATACTCGGCAAAACCAACGTCGGTCTCTACCGAGATGATGGCCTCGCTGTCATGAACAGTTCATCACCAAGACAATGCGATAAAATGAGGAAAAATATTATATCTATCTTCCACGCATTCGACCTCCGCATCACCTACAGGCGAACATCCACACCACCAACTTCCTCGATGTCACACTCAGCCTAAAAAATGGGTCCTTCAAGCCTTACAGCAAAACAAACAACCAACTACTCTACGTCAACAGCAAATCCAACCATCCCCCATCTATCCTGAAACAAATTCCCGCATCTATTAACAGACGCATATCCAATATATCTGATACCAGTGAATCATTCCATCAGGCTGCCCCTGACTACGACCAAGCTCTACAAAACAGCGGATTCCAGCACAAAATGGAATACCAGCCTCCACAACCAAAATCTTCAAAGAAAAATAGAAGCAGACAAATAATCTGGTACAACCCACCATTCAGCAAAGGAGTGAAAACCAACATCGGAAAATCGTTCCTTAACCTGGTCAAAAAGCATTTCCCGAGTGGCAACAATTACATAAGCTCTTTAACAAGAACAATGTCAAAGTCAGCTATAGCTGCTCAAGAAACATGGGCAGTATAATCAAAGCCCACAACAAACAGCTTCTGGTTGCTAAGCAACAACAGCCAAAAACTCTCTGCAATTGCAGGAAAAAAGATGAATGTCCACTCTCTGGAAATTGCCTCACCCCATCCATCATCTACAAAGCCACAGTCTACTCAGATGATGACAAAAAATGCTACATCGGGCTCACTGACACACCGTTCAAAACCCGATACACAAACCACAAATACACTTTT
Source organism: Anneissia japonica (assembly GCF_011630105.1). Classification (NCBI taxonomy): domain Eukaryota; kingdom Metazoa; phylum Echinodermata; class Crinoidea; order Comatulida; family Comatulidae; genus Anneissia; species Anneissia japonica. The sequence goes on from NW_022696705.1 coordinate 30,623, forward strand.
AACACCCCCAAACACAGAAACAGCACGGTATTCTCTAAATACGTATGGAAATTAAAAGATAGCAACACACCCTACAACATTAAATGGTCTATCATCGACAGAGCATCGGCTTACTCCCCAAAAACAAAACGCTGCAACCTGTGCATAACCGAGAAACTTCACATAATATATTCAGACAGTCAACACTAAACAAAAGAACCGAGCTATTGTCTAAATGAAGGCACAGCAACAAATACCTACTTAAAAACAATTAACTCATTTGCATTTTCACCTGTCTTAGCATTCATATACTCGCACAACCCTCGTATTCTCTCACTCCATTGTAGGGCTACCCTGTAGCTTTTCAACGAATAAAGTCCTATAAAAGTCATTGTGTAATAAAATGCCTCCGACGGGATTCGAACCTGCGACCTCTCGCTGACAAGGCCAGTGTCATAACCACTTAAAAATGCAAGCTATTATTTACACACAGATCCTATATACAAATTTACAGATGGTAGTACTGCTACAGTACCATGCCATTTATTTGCTTGGCTACATACTAACGGCCAGATGGTACGGACTGTGGGTAAATGTCCTGTTTTCTTGTTTAAAGTTTTGAGCTTATTACTGGTGATTATGTAACATTTCTCCATAGACACAGATTACATCTTAGAGTTGGGGGAGTACGATGATGACCATTTTAGTATTGACCAGGACAATTGATGTTGTTGTGCGTTGTTTTTCAAGTCCTATATATATTTTGAGAGTGGTGTTTAATTTGCAATTTAAACGATGACTTTTGCGATGGTTAAATCTGGTTTTTTAATTCACATTTCAGTTAGGCTCATATAATACTTAACTTCATTTCGTGTGAATACTGTTTGCTTATATATTCCCCTGTACAAAGCAAACCGTCTCATACGTGCAGCTAATGCACATGCACAGTTACTGTATTGATCACTGGACAACTAGCCACCATGACCAGTAGTTTTTATATATGCAGTAGCATAAATTTATATAAAACAGGGTGACTTACTTATAAAGCAATTACTGTTAAGCTATTTCAGACAATATACAAAATAGGAGATAGGAGCCATCATTTTCTATAGGGTCATCAGATTATAATTGCATAATATTATTATTTATCTAGTCCAAATGATAATAATTATTAACTATGATTTAAATTTCACATTATATCTATTCAAGATGGCTACCAGTAAGTTGAATCAGTTTCTGGAACATGTTGATGAGAAGGTCTTAGAGTGTACCATCTGCTTTAAGAGACTTCAAAATCCAAAATCCCTCAACTGCCTTCATAGTTTCTGTTTGGCATGCCTGGAAGATTGGGTTAAGGAGAAGGGTAAGCTGACTTGCCCAACTTGCTCAAAATTATATCCCATTCCAAAAAGAGGACTTGAGAAGCTTCCACCAAATACCTTTCTAAATAACTTATTAGAAACTATCGAACAATTTTCACAGAGGGCAGCAGACTTTTTGACATTAAAGGGAGAGGAATCTGTGAGCCAAGGCCAGACAATTGTATTCAATATAATGAAAACAGATGAACATGAAATATATGCAAATCAATTGAAAGCAACTTGGACACAACCTACAGGAGAAACCAACATCTCTCAAGTTCAAAAAGATGACAATGGAGATTACTTTGTGACAGGAAAATGCACAAGTCCAGGAGTTTGTAAACTAGATGTGAGTGCTGATGGTGAACCAATTAAACAGTCACCAATGATTATCAAAGTAGAGAAGGAAGGATTAATAAATACCATTCAAACAAACAAATTAGATATTATAGATGTAGTTAAGTGTGAAGATGATTGCTTACTGGTTTCATGTCTGACAAATAAAATGTTCAAGTACAAGCAATCAGGAGAATATATTGGTAGAGTTACACTACCACAAGGTGTAAAAGTAAGAAGAATGTACAAAATGATGAATGGTAACATAGTATTCAGTGATTCGAATTATAATTCATCTATTAAAATATGTAATATGAGTGGTCAGGTGATCAAAACAATTGGTAAGAGAGTACTGATTTTAACAAATGGTATTCATGTGGATGAGACCTCTAATATTTTGTATGTAGCAGGGCACCAAAGCTGTGTGCATATGTTTGACATGAATAATGGAAAGGCCATCAAAAAGATAGACTATGGCACAGGAGATGTAGGTCATATGATTAATGTCATTGATGTTACTGTTACAAATCAAGGACATCTTCTTGCATTGGAGCGTGTAAATAATAGATTACAATTATTTGATAATGAGGGAAGGTTCATGAAAGTCCTCGTTGAAGAAGGTGATGAGAATGGTAAGGTGATGTATCCAGAGGCAGTAGTAGTTGATGAGGATGACAACATCATTATATCAAGTCAACACAAACTACAGCTATTCAGTAGTGATGGAAATTTCATTAAAAGAATTGATAAACCAGAAGATGGAATTGACCATCCAAGGGGATTATGCATTATTTCATATTGTCCAAAGAGACTTGCAGTAACAATTGGTAGAAACAAAACAGTAAAAATATTCAATTATTAAATATTGACAGTCCACGTACTTGCCCCAGCTGTTATAATAATGCTTATGTCTATCAAGTCTGTTCAAATGTCAGTATTATATGCACTAAATATATATAGAATATAAACCTTGTGTACAAAAAGTGTATCATGTGTGGCTGTTAAAGTTTGATGTAAGCATAATGTCTTCATTGTAGCCTGTAATTATATTAAACATATTTAGAGGTTAGATAGTACAGTATTTTGTGTACAAATAATGTTTGTGACTATATGTAATAATATAAACAGTGAGATAATATTTGTCAGGTGTACCTGTTGAAGTAAACTATGTGTAAATGTAATGACTTCACTTTAGTTCATTGTAGCATGTAATACTATATCATGCTGCATTTTTGGCCGTTAACAGAACTGGTCCATGGCACCTGGCTTTTGGAAAGACCCGGGTTATAAATCCTGCTGGTTTGTTGAATAGCGACGTGTTCTTAAATTATTTATTGCCACTGAAGCCCATGAGATGAAGTGAGTGGTTGTAATGGGTTTCTTGTTTACATTCCAATGGCTATATGTTGCTGGCCAGGACTGTCTTGTTAACTCCCAATGGACATTCTTAAAACCAATTAAAGTTAAGATTATGGAGCTGCTAACAGCTTCCTCTGGACCATCTGACAGCTCACTCTCAACTACCAGACAGCTCACCATGGACCATTTCTGCTAACGGGAACTTTTGCCTCATGATCAGAAATATTGAGAAGTTAGATATTACTTTGTACATGGTGTACAAAATTGTTTATGTCTATGTATTATAATTATTATAAACCTTGTGTAAAAATAGTGTTTGTCATGTGAAGTAATAATTAAGTTTACTTCATTTGTAGCATGTGATACTAATAAAAATATTGAAACAAATCTTAGGTAAATAATGTTTTAGTCTATGCCTTTTTTACATGTATTACTTGTGTCTGTCATCTGTACATGTCAATAAATATGATGCATGAATGATTCACCTTCCTGGTAGCATTTAAGTATATTAGAACAGATAATGAGAATTTTGATATTATGTTGTGCACAAATAATATTTAAGTCTATATATCAAGCTTACTTGTCAATAATGTAACTTTGTCATGGTTGATATTATATAGCAATTACTGTACTTAACCTTAACTTATTGTAGCATGTAATTATACTAGATAAAACGAAAATGTTGATACACACTCGGGTACAAAAATATTTGTATCTATGCCATAATAATAATAATAATAATAATAATAATAATTTATTATATTTTTCCTTAAAAGAAGGCATGGCGAACTGAAAGCAGCAATTAATTTTATGTAAAACGGGTTTGAAAAGAAAAGGCACGTTGACCATAAGTTTTTGTTTTGCCTTTTTGATGACACTGTCAAAAGATTTCTATATGAAAAATTATTTTTAGATACAAAACGTTTACATAGATTAGAAATGATAATGTAGCAATGACTTAACTTATTGTAGCATGTGATTATACTGGATAAAATGAAAATATAGATACAATCTTGGGTCAAATAATGTCTGTATCTATGCCATGCTTCCCTGTCAAAACTGTAAAATAATGCTGTAAGAATTCTTAACTTTATTGTAGCCTGATATAAACAGTATGTTGATATTAAAGTTTGGGGAAAAATGATGTTTGTGTCTTCGGTCTATGCACATGTGTACATTTCAAAGCTGTATAATTATGATGTAACAAGTAAATTTAAGAGAAACTAATACAGAAAAATACCTTGGCCATCCCACCTTCTGCCTAAAAATAACTTACAAAGTGACTAACATTCAAATAGTGTATGAAAATTCCAGATACTGCACAACCATACTGTATACAGTACCTCATTGATCGAACCAAGGTGCAGAAATACATGGAAATAGTACAATAATCACAAGACCCATGAAAACTGATGTATATATATATTTTCAATATTATTCTTATAGACCTGGTTCTGCCAAATGATGTGATTTAAAATGGCAGGACTGGGGCAGACTTATAGGGGTGAAGGCTGATCAGGATGTTTTTTCCTTTAGCCATCAGAGAAATTAATATACAGTATAAATATTTAGTAGATTTTGCTTGCATTCACTCATTATTGTATTTTAAATTTCTTATTGTATAGTTAGACTATAAATCATTTGAATCTGAATAGATGTATGTACAGTATAATTGATTCAAACTGTTGGTGCAATTTACTTGATATTAAAATACATTATAAGTACAATTCAAATAAAATAATATTGGATAAAATCTAAATGTAATAATAATAAAAAATTAATGTAATCTCCTAATCTAGATAATTCCTCACCTTTTGTTCCTTGGCTAAATCTGTTTGTTCTATGATCCTATTGATGTTGCACTATTTGATTATCAAAGTCTGCAATATTCTTCCTAGCATTCTCCATGTTTGTTTGTACTACTCGCTTCCAGCTTTTTTCTTATCTTTAACCAAATCACATAAAGATACAGAGCAAACCCTTGAAAAACACCCATATCCTGGAGACTTCACATATGCACCTCAATGAAAAACCAACCAAAGAATTTTAAGGTAAATATTTCATTAATTTAATTTTTTTATTATTAGATCTAATGCTTAACCCTTTGAAGTCCCAAGGGGATCTATTTTAGGTCGCTGGGGCCCCTTATGGTGTTTTAATAGGTTTCTGAAAAATGCATAATAAAATTTTATGACTGTAACTTTCTGCAAATATTTGATTGTTGGGTAAATTTGGGCTTCCGAAAAATAGCAAAATTGTTTGACTTTTTAATACCTAGGTAAAATTTAAGGGCCCAAAAAAGGTACTTTTTTCCCCATAAACCCCATGTTAACGACATTCCTCTCAACCCTTTCCTCCAGCTCGAGCCTATGAGCTCAAGTCCCCCTGTCGGACAACTTAGCACCGCCCCCAGAAAATATATCCTAGAGCCGCCGCTGCCCCTCCTCCCAAAACGAGATTTTAAAAAAAAATTGGGACTTCTAGATGGCCGGAAATTGCTGGGATGGGAAAACTAGGCCTTTTTTTTTGGTCTGACTGCCCGACGAGCTTTGGCCGATAGAGTTGGGGGGGGGGGGGTTTGACCAGCCACTGGATCCAAAACTGTTTTTGTCTTTTAGCCATATCAGAAAAAAATTAACATTGTTAAGCTTATATTCTTCATTCAATCACTGCTGTTTACCTGTAGTTTAATTTTACTGTATTTATTTCTTTACGTAGAATTTAACAATAAATCTTAAAAATTATTTAGAGTGCAATTCTTTTATTTGTTTTAATATGTGACTTACTTTGTTCTAATGTAGTTTCCAGTACACTCTAGTTTTGTGGCCATTTAACATAGAATTGTATCTCATGATCACTCAAGATTGAATCCTATTAGTTATCAACAAACAAATTAAACAGTTAAGATACCTTACTAAAACATCTTTGAAAATGTCTGATGGCACTTGTCATAATTTTATTGTGCTACAGTATTGTGGAAATTTAAATGTATTTCATCAAATTTATTAAAATAATATTTCATTGTTTATTCATTTCCCCAAGATTCAATTAACATTTAATTTTTAAAATTGTTATAATTGTTTTTATTTAATGCTTCAAAAGTGTTTATTGTTTTTATACATGATTTTTCCCTTTACTTTTTGAATATTTGTAAACAATTCACTTCTCCATTATGCAAATATTTTTTAACCATGACTTAATGTAAAATATATACCTTAATACTCTTACTAATAACTTTTTTCCTATTTATTGACAGTTGCTCATGCTCTATAAAAGTTTTCGCACCGCACCTTTAGGCTGTAAGGATCAAGAGGAAATAGTCATTAAGAAACTGTAGGTAGCGGTAGCTTTTACTACGAAGAAATGGGAATTCTGAACTACAAATAATGTCCGTGAATTATTAAAAAAAAACCACAGTGAGCATGCACTTGGAAATGCTAGACAGCCAGTGAGCATGTGTATTGAGTAAGTGACGTTATCGAGCCATGACGAGCATACGCAGTTTCAAAAGATGTCTCAGGAACCAAATAGTGGCTGCAAAGACGTTTTAGGAACCAAATAGCGGCTGCAAAGAGGGTATGATTACCAAAAAAATTGTCTTAGGAACCAAACAGTGGCTACGAAGAGGGTATGAAATAAAAAGGGGAAAACTGTATACAGTGTGTTATGGATGGAAAATAATGAGAACTCGAGCGGGTCGAAAGGCTTTAGTTTGACTACCTTTACAGCCAGTTTACCTGTGTTTGTCAGGGAGAATTGTAATTAAATTAGCGAAAAAAAAGTATATTAGGCTCTATCGTTGAACCTACATATGTAGACCTATGCATTGACAATCTCGAAAAATGTTGAAAAATAGGATGCCTTACGCTGAAGAGGGTTAGGGTTAGGCTAACTATTATCGAGCAGATTGATATGTGGAATATATCATGTACCGATTCAAAAAGCCCTGTTAGCGAAAGGCGATTCCTTAACACTGGATTCTAAAAAAAGTTTTGTGATTCCATCTAGGAGTTGGATCCCAAAGTTGTGGTGATCTATAAAGCCCAGCAGTTTGGTTTACTTGTTTTTTTTGTTACAGTTGAAAATTTGAAGTTAAAGTTATATACAGTGTGTTGTATAGTGGGGATTGTATTATTCAGAATATAATTCACAGTATTTGGAAAAAGGAGGATGTTGATAGTTAATATTATCATGCTGCCCTCTCTAGTTTAACGACTCCATGTCCTCCATATTGGTTGTTGTTAAATACAGGATGGAAGCAATGATAATTAAGGAAAACACACACACACACACACGACACTTTAAGCTGTCTCTCTTTATGCAGTCTATTTACAGTACCCATTTTTTATCGACCCATTAAAAATAGCCACACACTGGTGGCAGAAGTAGAAAGGCCTAGCCAAGCTAGTGGAGGAGGGGAATGAATACAAATAAATAAAATAATATTAAAATAGATATTATTATTATTAATATTAATAACAATAATGGGAAAAATGTGGTTTGGCTCAGTGGTTTTCATTCTGGTTGTTGAACTTGTAGTCAGCAGGAGTACAAACAAATACAAACAGTAACAGACCCCATGGATGGCAAAAAGAACAAGGGAAAACAACGTAAAAGATTAAGAGATGAGATAGATATTTATTGGAGAAGAGTGAAATGGTACAACACATCCAGAGAAAAATACTGATTTGGCATCGACATCCTGAAACATTGTCAAGCATTGGACTGACAATAGTTGATGATGAAGCCTCTGAAGTTTACCAACGTGGTCAAGGCTTGAGTCTAGGCGACAGCTTAATTGATCTACCATTTGTTTGGATCATTTTATTATTTAACATCAATTTTATTTTAAAAATAATCTTTAATTCAATAGTATTGCAGTAAAAAATGGCCTATTCTTAACAATAAATAAACATATGGCTAACTTAAATATGATAACAAAATTTACACATGATAAATTTGGAAGTAGTTTTATACACAAATTGAATAAGCTACAGAGGTTGCGGCATTTTTATAGGAAATATTTCTTGTTACTTTTGCTGTACAATTTATAATATTTTATATTTAGTAAAGAATTTTTTCCTAGTCTCAAGAACCCCTTTCCCACCAACATTGGTGATCAATTAAAAGTAAAAGTACTATTTCAAGTGGGGTTCTGGTGGTGGAATAAGGTAAGGAAGAGCTTGGTAAAAGAAACAACCAATAAAAAAAATTGACCCATCAATCAACTTATGTAAATAGTTTCAAACTCTGTCACAATATTATTAGAAAGGAATATGCCAATCTACTGAAATTCAAAGTCACTGTATGAATGATTTCCTCAAGTCACACTTGATTGCGCTCACAAAGAAACCAGCCTACTAGATAACAAGGAAGTAAAGGTTCCAGAAAAATCCACTTCTATTTCTGGCGACAATTCATGCACACCTAAAATTTAACACAGAATTTTAAGGTAAATGTTTAATAATTTATTTTTGTTAAGCAATAGATCCATTATATATGATTGAGGAAAATGTTAAAATTCTGAATACAAATATGATTGCAAATGGAAGAAAAGCCCAAGCATATATGAAAACATTTGTATCATCAAATTTGAAAAATGTTGCTTGAGCTATAATGTGGTAAAGTAAAAAAAAAAAAATTAATAAATAGAAAAATATTTTTGTTTGTTAATAATACATGGTTAAACAGTAAAGTGAGAGAACTAAAATGATAAAAGAATCATTTAAATCCAACATTTCGTTATGTTGTTACAGGAGTTTATATATGCAGTTTAAAGAAGAGTATTTGAGAAATCAGCCTTCAAAATTTATGATTTCAGGCATTTCTCAGACAGAATCCATCACCAAATTGTTATAAATTATTTTTTTAAATATCGAAAATGGGGAAAATAAAACGATAGCATGATGTATAGATATCTCTTTGCTACATATACATAGGCCTACCGGTGTGCGGTAAAAATGGCCCAGGTAAGAATGACCCTAGTAAAAATGGCCCCAAATGACAGGAAGGAAAAATGGGCCCAACGTTAAAATTACGTAATAAAAATGATTTTATTTTAAATCTTAAAATATTTAAATACTGTATAATAGCAAGAATTAAATCCATAAATAAACTAGATTTTAAATCGTCACTGAGGACGAGTTAGGTGATCCGCGCGGTATGGATTGAATAAAATTTAAATGCTGCATAATGGCAAAATACGCTAATTTAGTTTGTTAAAAAAGAATTTGGAGCATTTTAAAAGATTTACTCATGCGTACCCGCACGTCATGACGCACATGCGCATCTTAATGTCACTGTTGTCTCCTGATATGAGATATATATGTATAAACTTTCATTGACAAACGCCTGCTGGTGAAGGAGTAATGATCATTCATAGTATTTATCATATATAAAAATTAATTTTTAAAAATTCAGATGGCAATATGGTGATGTCACAATGTCCGATCAGCTATTATGATATATAAAATCATAACAAAAATATGGAGAAAGAAAGAAGAATAAGAAAAAAAGATGAGACAGTACAATAACAAGAGGTGATTCGCTCGAGAGCGGATCACCAAAAAATGTCCCCCAATTTTAAAATTCATTTAAAAACTATTCAAATACTGTAAAATAGCAAAAATGTATTTAACATTAAATTATTATGATAAAATTCAGTAATGATAATGATATTTTTAAGATTTCCAAATTACAGAATTTAAATAATAAAATAGCAAAAATTGAATTAATAAATCAAAATAAACCATATGCATATTTGAAAACTAAAATAAAAATTTATAATACTTTTTGCAGGAATAATTAACAATAAATGAATAAAATAGTCCATAGATGAAAAAATAAGTAATAAATAAACAGTCGTCATCACGATTATACTGTATTCTGTTAAATATTTGGTTATAATTTATGTATAAAGGTATTGTTTGGGCCACATGCCTAAGATAAATAGAGTAACTCATTTTAAGAAGAAATCAGGTCTTAATTATGTGAAAGTTGTTTTATGTTTATTTTCTTCTGAATCTCTCTTTCTTTTTAAATTCATCATAATCATACATACTCGTAAACTGTCACTCAAAAAAAAAAAAAAAAAAAAAAAAAAAAATCAATTTATTTTTCTCCAAACTATACTAAATAATGAAAACTGAGACATACCGTACTCAAATTTTCTATAGTTATGTAAATATGGCAATTACTCTAAGAATTAAAATGGCATGTAACTATGAGGGTAAGGTATTATTGTAGGGTTAAAGGGTATTGCTAAACCCCACAAACGTCCCAAAAAACACACTGTAGAAAAAAGAAAAAAAAAAAATTATGTTCATAACAACTTATTTTGCGGGGTTTAGCAATACTCAGGTACAGTAAAAGTTAAAAATTTCTGGGAATTCTGATTCCGCTTCCGTGAAATTGGCCACAACTAAATTATTAACAAATGCATGATTTATCTTGATTTATTGATTAAATTGTTGTCGCTATTTTTCAATATTTAAATGGAAAATTGAATAAAAATTTAAAAATGTTATTTATGACATTTTTTTTATCTATGGTTATCTAATTCCTGCAAAAAGTAAAATATAAATTTGCAACTTATTTGTGGTTAGGTTCTTTTTAAAAACTAAATTATTTCAGTTACAAAAATATAATGATTTTTAAAAATCAGTTTTGATAAAGAATTTTATCATTGGGGGCAATTTTTACCTACCTGTCATTTGGGGCCATTTTTACTTGGGCCATTTTTACTGGGGCCTTCTTACCGGGGCCAATTTTTCCTACATTCGGCCTACTACACTAATTATTTTTGTTTGAAATTAATACTACACTGTAAATAATAATCATCTGGGCACTTAACAACAATTTGATAACAAGATAATCGCCTTGTTGCGCCATATCTTTGTATATAGTCGTTGCACTCGCTGGTTGTTGTTGAATAATAGAGGTGTAATATTACCAGCTAGACATATTAGGTGAAATGTAGCTGAGCGGTAAAGCTGCATGTATTAAGTCTAAATTTAATCAAAAATTAGTTAATTCTCCCTCTGGTGTTTGTTTTTGCTTCTGTTTTTTTCCTCAAATTATTAGTTATTTATATTATTTGTGCATCTATAAAATACTTTTTTGCATATTTTATTTTTTTTCACAATAATTTTTTTTAAATTGTGACAGCAGATTGTGAGATATACAGCCAGAAAATATTAAAAACATTCTGAAATCTGCATCAGACACAAAAGGCCTCTTCAAGTGGCAAGCCATCAGTCGGGTTTACATGCCTTAGCGCTGCTTCCAGTTCCCCGGCCAGAATTTGACACATGGTTGGTCTGCTCGAGTCAGTCCGTGATCGAACCACTTGAGTCAGCCTGGCCTAGCAAAATGACTCGGTCGAACTTTTGAATTGAATTGAACGATCCGCTCGAGTTGGCCCCGTCAGATGTGATTAAGAACTATATAAATAACGTTCTTAATCAATTATGCCAAATGCATTTTTTCCAAAGCTGCCACTGAGATAGAAAAGTTTGAGGGCTAATTTGGTGAACATTTTCTATGGAATATAATTTCTAGGTCACAATTTTTGTGTAAGGAAAATAATCCTTGCGCAAGTGTGACTTATTATCTAGCTCACCTCTGCATGCCACTAAATCATCACTAATACAACATAATCATTGGCCTCTAACTCATAAAAATATGTTTATTTGCATGGCCACAGGGGTATATTAAAATCTTGTAGTTAAAACTTTTGTTTTTAAATTCACAGGGAAGTTGATTGAGTACACTCAAAATTGATGTGGTAAGAGGACTTGCTTTACAGAAAATAGCACTGTGGTTTAATATTTGTCACTTGCTAATTCCCCAAGGATTGTTTTTCCATAGTATAAGTGAGAGCCAAATAAACTGAAACTGAAACACTCTGGGATTTTCCCTCCAGGTTATTTCCCCTGATTATTTTCCCAGCTATCATTCTCAGTATTTTTCCTGCCTGATGTAGTTTCCCACTGGTTTTTCCACAGAATTTTATTTTCTACATCAGTTTTTATTTTCATTATACTTTATAATGCAAAACATTCTCTATATACATTAATTATTGTCCTTTGTAAAAAAAACATTTTAATTACTAGATTTGAACTCGTCACCGAGGACGAGTTTGGTGATCTCCCGTACTTTGACCCTCACGAAGCACGCGCGGTTCGGATTGAAAAGTATTATATGCTAAAACATGCTCTATTCAAAGAGTAATTTTGAGCATTTTAAAAGAAATTTTAAAGGAAAAGAGTAATTTTGAGCATTTTAAAGACTTCTTTACATCCGTGCGCACGGTAATGTTATTAATACAGTGTCACAAACCCAAAACATGTAACCGAAACGTAATTTCCAGCTTCAGTAAGTGCTGTGGGCGTGGAATTGAGTGTACGGCGCGTAAATTATGGAAAGATTTGGAATGCAGAAAATGACCTGAAACGTTTAAACTATCTGAATAGTGATATTGAGAATTTTAAAATTTTAACATAAGCACACGTCACGATGTGTGCGTGTACAGTAATGGCACACAAAATTAAATATTGTCGTGTTTTTAAAACCGTCTGTTATTAATGCCACAGGAATTTCCCCTGCGTATAACCAATACTGTATATATAAGTCTGATAGCGTCTGCCGCCCTCTTGTGTTCTATTTTTGACATCTTTTAAGAATGAGAGATAAGAATGCTCTAAAAATTCATTATTTTTGACCATGCTGACGTGATCAAAATGAAAAATAAAGGGACACGTCCGAAAGAGAATTGATTTAGCTATAACATACTCACAAGTGGGAGACAATCAATCAAGATAAGCGAGATACGTTCAAACGAGTATAAAAAGTAATAACGTCATAAATAAAAATTCAGTTTTTTCTAATTCAAATGGCAATATGATGACGTCACAATGTCCGATCAGCCAATATGATCTATAAAATCGTATCTACAACTCATGTGCTTTCAGAATATGTAATAAAAATTGGGGGTCACCTTTCATCATAAGGAGCTATAACTGATTAAATATATTCATGGTTTTATGCATATATAAATGTTGACGCATGCGTACGCGCACGTTAAGTCGCGCGAACGGAAAATTAAGGTACCTGACATTCAACCTTGACCTAAAGATTATGCTCACTTAATATGATTCAGAAATGACGAATGGTTAAGATGATATGGGCTCATCAACGTTTTGAGGAAAGAAAGATTGGGGGGGGGGGGGTCAGAAAAAACAATTTTTTTTTACCATAATGACGTCATCAAAATGTTAAAAGAAGTCAAATATATGAAAGAGAATTGTCTCAGCTATAACATACTCAAAGTTGGAAGACGATCGATCAAGGATAAGCGAGATACGCTCAAATGTGTATTTTTAAAAATGACGTAATAGTTATAATTCACTTTTTTTGAATTCAGATGCCAATATGATGACGTCACAATGTCTGATCAGCCATTATGATCTATAAAATCATATTTACAACTAATTTACAACTAATAAAAATTGGGGGTCACCTTTCATCCTAAGGAGGTATAACTGATTAAAAATAGGCCTGATTTTTGACAGCGATTGTGTGTAACTCGTGGCATTTTTTTAGATATCGTGCGAACAGAAAAGGGGAGAAAGAAAGAAGAATAAAAAAAAGAAGATGAAGATGATGATGATCCTGGCAATAACAAGAGGTGATCCGCACTAGATGCGGATCACCAAAAAGATGATGATCCTGACAATAACAAGAGGTGATCCGCTCGAGAAGCGGATCACTAATAATACCAATGTTGTATGTTGAATCCTGAAGCATTAAATTGAGGTTTATAATATTCACAGTATTATGGCAAATGAGGATGATATAATGATCTGTTTTGCTCAATCATTAATTTTTTTCCAGGATTCCATATCATTAACTTTTGTGTACCTATTTCACATTCCCCTAACAGGATTCTACTTTGATGCAGCAACACGCACACAGTGAACGAACAAACAAACAACAAGTGAAAGAAACTCTCTGTTATCAAATATGGCAGCATCATCAGTCTGTCGATACGGTACCACTCTTTGTTTTACAGATAATATTAAAAACAAAATGCCTTCTGATGTTGAAGCACTGGAAAAGCAATGCAATGGAAGCAAATTGAAACTATGTGATACAATCAATAAATGAATTATAAAAACAAAATGAAGAAAACCATGATGTGTACAGGGTCGTTAGTATTTATATTTATGTCATAAGTGATAATGCTGAGTGGGAGAATACAACAATACTTGAGTTGCAGAAGAAGAGACCAGGAATACAGTGTATTAGCAGAAATGATTGGATTCCTGGAAAATACAAACTTGAGAATTTAATTGAACCAGTTAGTACCTGCAAGATCGTGGTTGTAGGATTTACCACATCATCATCAACTGGCAATCCCAATTTTCTGGCACAAACTGTTGTTCAAGAAATTCTGGAAAACAATAATATTGAGGAGGGGAAACTGATCCCTGTGAGGATATCAAAAGATGCTAAGATACCAAAATGTCTTAATGTGTTAACTCCAGCAAATGGTTGGGAAGATAATGTCTATGAGAAGTTACTGCATGCATTAGATGGAGCAAGTAGGTATATCTGTTTTTTTATATCCCTTGCATCATACGTCATTTATGCAATTCAGACGGTCTGGCAAATACAAATTGATTTAAGTAACATTCAAAAAAGAGGAGCATGTGCACAAACACCCTCTGCCTTTTATTTAATGAATAGAACTTTTCATTCGTGCAAACAAGGCTGTGGTAAAACATTTTTTTTTTTTTTTTTTGCAATTTAGAATTATGAATTCATTTTTTCCATAGAATTAAAATTGAAAGTCTGTAAGAAACAATCAGGAGACCAAACATATGATGATGCACGTACTGTTGTTGTTCAACGTCTTTTAAAACTATCCGAGGATATGGATGATGAGATGTTGGAAAAATTATCAGATTTCATTTCAAAAATGGAAATAGAAATGCAATATGCAAAAGATGGATCAATAATATTTTACCTTTCTGTGTGTAATCGAAAAGCATTGACAAATTTATGGAAAATTCATATGAGTGGGCAGCTTATTCAAGATTTGGCGAATATATTGATACCAGACGAGTTACAGAAAGTGTTTTTGGATGCCTGGATGACAGAAATTGATGAAGCTGAATACAAATCAGCTCTTGATATGCTTAATGAAAAAGGTAATGTATTAATACAATAGGGTTTCTTTCAATTAAATAAATATTCACTCGTATTTCAGCACCAAGGGCAGAGAATTAACTCTAACACTAGCACACAAACTTTGTAATATAATATTATATATTATATATATATATGAATATATATCTACAGAAACAAATAGATAAATAGTAATAACAGTGCTCGATAGGAAAATAATAATCGTCTGGATTATTTCAATTAAATTTATATTCATGTTATTCTTATTACAGCATAAGGGCCAAGAATTACTTAGGACACTAGCACTTAGATCTAAAAAGGCATCCATAATGTTTCTTATTATTAAAAGATAGCTCATGCGGCAAATGTGCATGCTTCTGGGGCGGATGCAGGATTGGGTGGTAGGGGGTGTGTGCAAGGGTGCAGTTTTGAAGGGGGGGATAGATAGCCGGAAATAACACACTTATTTATATAGTAAAATTCATCATCATCACATCACCATTATAAATTATAGTTTAGTCAAAATGACACAGGTCTCAACCGACGTTCTAGGTCTCAACCACAGAGACCTAGAACGTCATGTTTACCCACCTCGACTTCCTGGCCTTGAGTCGATACAGACAGGTACTGTACAACACACTGTACTGTATACCGACCTTAGAACATCATTTAAAATGCATGTTTATTACTTTAGTTTTAAATTATTTATTGTTCCACCATTTTTTTATTTTGTCAAAGTTTATTATCAATAAGATTTACGCAAATCAACTTAATGTGTATCGTACTATCGTACAATATAAGCGAAAGGCTAAACAATCTACGAAGCGAACCTACAAAGCAAAAATGTGTTGTTTATTCATATTTGCAGAAAGACTGCCGTAGCTTTAGAATAACTGTAGCTTTAGAATAAACAATGTATTGCTGGGTCATTTGTGAATGAAAAGCACAAGTTTAGACCGTTAATTTAAAGCATGGAGCTGTTTTTTCAATAAGAAAAACTTACAATTGAGTCTCGCCTTCCACTCGCTGACGACTACAGGAACTTGTTTGTACTGTTGTATTATTTTTAATTAATTAGACTGAGGCCTAGCCTATTTTTATTTACAATTATTTTACCTCTTTTATTCTGTCAAAAAATTATGTCCTCAGTAACAATACACATATGTGAGCCTGGTTGTAAAACTGCTGAAAAAAGTTTACAGCACTTTGAAATTTTGGCCTAAAATACCTTATTTTAAACTATTTAAGATGGGAGTAGGGAAATAAATTTATGTTTTTAGTCAGTTTTACATATACTGTGGATATGAAATATAACAACAATTTGGCTAAATATTTACTCATCACTCTATCATTAAAAAAATCGATCGGAAAGATGATGGCATCCATTATGGTGGGAAACACTATGTTTTTAATGTAAAAATAATTTTATTGTTATTAAAGTATAAATACAATCTCAAAACAATATTATACATACAGGAATAAAATACAACATATATGTATATATATACAGTATAATCAATGAACTACTGCAAAGTCAACCAAATGAAAAATACGAAATAGTGAAATTTTGCTTTAAACTTAATTTTTGGATCAGGGTATGGGAAACATATTTACGTTTTTAGTCACTTTTATTTTTTTTTTAATATATAATATAATGTGAAAACTGACAGGACCTTAGTTAGTCCCGGAATAAACATCGATTTTCTGGGCTCATGGGAGAGCTTTTTTAGCTTAATATGTATGACCCAAAATTTTGCTGTTAAGCCAAAATATTAGGGATTGGCAATCAAAATAATGTTATATTGATGCGAATCAATATTTGTGGTGTGGCGACTTCGTCGTCGCATCAGACAATGGCAGTCTAGGCCTGTCTGACGGGAATTCCCCACCTCCCAAGCAAATTTGAAATGATAATGTCAACACACCGAATTCCAAAACTACGACAATCAAAATTTAAGAAAATGTTTACCTATTTAAATTTAATCTTTCTACACTACATTTTTCTTCATCATTATTATTATACTATTATTTTGTTACTATATAGGCTAAAATAAATAATATAGGATATCATTATTCTTATGTGTTTTAAGAAATGTATAGTTTATAATTCAAATTAATATTAGTGTTAGTACTGTTATTCTTATTATACTGATGTCAATATTAATCATCATCATCATCATTTTCCCCTTCCTCGTTGTCATCCCTCAACCTCGTCCTTATCTTCATTCTCATCCTCCTCCTCCTCCTCCTCATCATCATCATCATCCTCATGTGTGATGATAGTGACATCATCATCGTTATGATGATGAAGGTGACTGATGATGAAGAAGATGATAGTGATGATGACAGTAATCTGGATGATGATGAGGATGATAATAATGAGGATGGTGGTAATGATGATTATGATGATGAAGATAAAAATGAGGATGAGGATGATGCGGTTGATGAGGAGAAGGAAGATGATGATTGATGATGGATTTTGATGAGGAATAAGATGATGATGCTGATAATGATGGTAAGGATAATGATGATAATAAGGAGGAGGATGATGAGTTTGATGATAATGATTATGATTGATGATAGTGGCTGTTGATGAGGATGATTGTGATAATGATGATGAGGATGATTGATGAGAATGATGTTGATGAGGTTAATGATGATGAAGGATGAGAAACATCCCTCTGCCCCTCATCCTCATTCTTGTCATCCTCCTCCTCCTCCTAGTGTTATTAGGAAATGAGTTTGCGTCAGGAAATTATCACAGGAGTGATGTTTGCCCTACCTGACGTGTAATCGTACTGAATACTCAGTACGTCCCTAAATACTAGCGAAAAAAATTTGCAAGTAATTCGGGTAGGAATCGAACCCACGACCTCCAGGTATCTAGCCCAATAACACTTGCAGTACATGCTGCTATTAGGGAATCGGATTCATCACAAGCTCATTGGTCTAGTGGTTAAGACATTAGGCTAGATATGTGGAGGTTGTGGGTTCGATTCCCACCCGAATCACTAGCAAATTTTTTTCGCTAGCATTTGGGGGCGTACTGAGTGTTCAGTACGATTACACGTCAGGTAGGGCAAACATCACTCCTATGATAATGATGACGATGATGTATTCTAAAGTCAACATTTTATGTATTTGAGTTTCATTACTGTTACGTTATATTATATTCTACATATGTTTCGAAACACATGTAGACACGTCCTCTTCATGTATATATATATATATATATATATATATATACTGTCTCTTATACACATAT
>NW_022696705.1:49241-84900 GCF_011630105.1 Anneissia japonica
TATACTGAACTTCAAGTGAATGCCTTTATTAGTATGGATAGTTTTATTGAAATGTTGTGTGATAATAGATGAACCATCTAACTATTTGTCATGATATATGTTGATATGTTCGATCATTAAATAACCTTCCACTGTATTGCCAACAAGTTGTCTACATTTTATTATTTTCAGAACACTATACCTAGATTCATCGTAACTGGGGTAACATATATATAATTTAATTATTTGTATTTCATCATGTTCTCAGAACAAACTTTTAAAGAAATTGCTGCTGCCTTGGAAAAATCTGCCCATGACACCATAAGCAAATTACAAGAAGGTCTCAAGGCTGTTAACCAGAATGCTACAAAGTTGGAAAAAAATAAAGATGAAAGATGGAGAGATATAGACAAACATGTGGAAGAAATAATGAAAGAAGTAAAGAACAACGGAGACAGAATGAAAAATGAATTAGAGACCATCTACAACAAAAAAAAGAAAGTAAACAATGAACAAATACATGAGTTGAAAACAACAATATCTGATATAAATAAAAAACTTAATCAGTTGAAGGGTGATGAAGGCACAGCAGTGCAGTCAGGTAAAACAGTTATTGCAACACTAAAGGATAGATTAAGTGAATTGCCACAAACAGAACCAATTGATAATGGACAAATTTACCTCTTCATAAACGAAGAGCAAATTAATTCAATGAAACAATGTGATATTGGAACTGTAACAGAATTGAGGGCAGCAGACTATTTAACATTAAAAGGAGAGGAATCTGTGTCACAGGGTCAGACAATTGTTGTCAAAATAATAAAAACAGAAGAACATGAAATATATGCAAATCAACTGAAGGCAACATGGACACAGCCTACAGGAGAAACCAACATCTCTCAAGTTCAGAAAGACAACAATGGAGATTATTTTGTGACAGGAAAATGTTCAAGTCCAGGACTTTGTAAACTAGAAGTGAGTGCTGATAATGAACCAATTATGCAATCCCCAATGATAATCAAAGTTGAGAAGGAAGAATTAGTAAATACTATTAAAATAAACAAAGTAAATGTTAGAGATGTTGTTAAGTGTGAAGATGATTGCTTACTTGTATCATGCTTGACAAATGAAATGCACAAGTACAAGCAATCAGGAGAAAATATTGGTAGTGTTACGGTACCATTCAGTTTTAAAATTAACAGAATGTACAAAATGAAAAATGGTAACATAGCATTCAGTGATAATAATCTATCCATTAAAATATGCGATATGAATGGTCAGGTCATAAAAACAATTGGTGAGGGAGTATTGGGTTCAGCATATGGTGTTTACGTGGATGAGACATCTAATGTTTTGTATGTAGCAGGAGGTTTGTCAGATAAATGTGTGTACATGCTTGACATGAATAATGGACAGATCATCAAAAAGATAGAGTCACAAGGCATAAAAGAAGGTCAAATGAATAGTGTCATTGATGTTACTCTTACGAACCAAGGACACCTTCTTGTGTTGGATGATGTCAACAGTAGATTACAATTATTTGACAATGAGGGAAGGTTCATGAAAGTCCTTGTTGAAAAAGGTGATGAGAATGGTAAGGTGAGGTATCCATGTGGGGTGGTAGTGGATGAGGATGACAACATCATTATATCAAGTCAAAACAAACTACAGCTATTCAGTAGTTATGGAAATTTCATTAAAAGAATTGATAAACCAGAAGATGGAATCAACTATCCACAGGGATTATCCATCATTTCATATCATCCAAGGAGACTTGCAGTAGGGAATGATGACGGAACAGTAAAAATATTCAGTTATTAAATATAGACAGTCCACTTGCTTCACTTGTGTTTTTCCATAAATTTAAGTGTATGAATATCTACATTATTTCATATCATCCACATTATTAAATTGTTAAAATATTTAATTATTTAATACAATGATATCCATATAGAGTTGGAAGTTATAGTTTTATGAAACTTTAAATATTCAATTATTCATTACAATTATATCCACATAAAGTTTTGGTTATTCAACTGTTAAAGCATTAAATTATTGAATGCAATATACCAGAGCCATAAATATCTAATGGCATTGCAATATACTGTAGTTTGCAGCACTCACTTGTTTAAGTTAATTTTTATCAAATTATTTTGAATCACATATTTTAATTTATGGTTTTATTTTTGTATTGCTTGTGCTTTTTGATGTTATAAAATTGTACTTTGTAATCCAATAGAGATGACTTCTGTATAGCCTTAGAATATTATCGATTTTTTGTACATTTTGTTGTGTTTTCTTTATGGTTTTTCAGCATTAATTAAAACAGACACACAACACAACAAGTGTAATTTACAAATACCTACAAACATTTATATCTATCAAAAGACCTGAAGTGGACAAGGAATACTGACACCTCCGCTGACAAAGCTAATTGTATACTTTTTATTTTGTAGTCATTGAGGAGCTAGTTTCAATTAACAATGCATGTCAAACCATGACACTGTGCACAAAGAACCAATATAAACACTAAAACACAGAACCAAATACTGTACATGACCAAAATCCTGATCTCAGTTAGTAGTGAGACCCTGGAGTCTTCAGTATGAGTAGTTGACAGAGGCGCCTTGCAGACTGACAGAGAGCGGTTTTTTTTTTTTTTTGGATTCAAAAAAAATAAAAAAAATAACATTAAAAAAAAATTGTATATATATTTATTGACTCAATTGATAAATTTATCTTGAATATTTTTATATTTACTCTTGTCTTTGTAAATTTTAATGTCGTCTGTCTTTTTAAATTTTCCGATGTAAATTTTAATATTTAATATTGCACTATTTTAATGATTTGTCAATTTTAAATGTTTGTAATTTTATATTCAGTCTCTCAATTCAGCATATAATATAGACTGTTTTGTGAGGTTTTTTTTGCAATAAATTTACCTCAATATATGACTCATTAGTCATTACTGTAAGGTAAATATTTTATGGTTTATAAAGCAATAATCTAAGTCTCTGGTCCGGGATGTATAGTTAAGAAAGGGGGACAAGCTTGATTGATGCCCTGGTATTTTTCAGCTCCCACTGTAATCTATACCTTGTTGTTGTATCATGTATTTTTTCAAACAAAAAAAAAGAAGAAAAGTAAGTTAAGCTTATTTTTTGTTTGTATTCATACATTAACATCAATGTGCATTATGTTATTTTTTTAAATATATTTTTCATGTATACTTTGAAAATAAATCATCTGAATCTTAATAGTTGTAGTACAGTTCTATGTACTGTAAACAGAGACCTTAATATCAAGGTCACTGAAGATTGAATTCTAGTTCTTATCAACCAACATATATTCAAACAGTAACTGAGGCATGTTGTGGCAAAATGGCTAAGTTGTAGCAAAAATTGAAATTCAAGTTATTGGTATTTTCAAATACCTGAGTATGTGATCTTTAAAATGAAGAGTCATCCATTCAAATTGGACATTTCAAACCTAAGTTATTGGAAAGTGAAAGTACAGTACTCTTAGAGTCAAGATAAACAGGATTTTGAGTAATTGCTTTTTAAAGTTATTTGAGCATACATATAATAGAATGAACTATGAAAAATAATGTTAAATAAACAATTTGTTAACCACTTCCAGAACTAATACTTTGGGACATGATTAATAAGACATTAAACTGTTGATCTATAGTGAAAAACAAATTTGGTTTTTTTTTTACTCAATATTGGACTGTGCGACAACTTAACCATTTCGCCACAACATGCCTCTGTTTATCATACCTTAATAAAACTATGTTTAAAAATGTCTGATGGATCTTGTTGGATTGACTGGCAGACCAATGACACACAGTAAATTGTAAGCTTCACCTTCTCCTCCTTGTTGGTGTTCTGATATCAAACAAAGATAAAGAAAAAAGTTTATGCACTATAATTAAAATTGAGACAAAGGAAGCTTATTTCTTGCTCTAAAAATAAGTTCAATTATTGTTTTATTTTTTATATGAGGCCTAAAATGTTCATTTAGCTTTTGATCTTATAAAATGTTGGTACAACACCTACAACTGACTTGATATTAAAATACATAAATAAAAACTTAATTAAGTGCAATTCAAATAAAAAAATAATACTGAAAAAAATCTAAACATCATGAGCAATATTAGTTTAATCTCCTATTATCTAGTTAATTCCTCACTTCTTGTTCCTTGGCTACTCTGCAACACTATGCTTGTTCTATGATCCTCTTAATTTGAACTATTTGATTATCAAGGTCTGCAATATTCTTCTACCATTCTTTATGTTTGTTTGTAATTGCTTCCAGCTCTTTCTTATTCTCTCCTGCAATGCATGAACTCTGCTGTCATTGTTGGACATGCGGAATTCAAAAACTCTACTATGGATAAAAAAAAAACATAAAAATTTCACATATTGATATTAAAATATGCTTTAAATATTTCCTGCAGTAAATATTTCCTAAAGTAAAATAGTAATACCCTGTAATATTTTCAAGTTTTTAAAAAATTCTTTATAATGTGGTTCTGCCAAATAATCTAATTTAAACTTGTGGGGCAGGCAGAGTCTTAAAGGTTTTAAAAGGGGGGGGGGGGGTTGGTGACTAAGCAGGCTCTTTTTATCTTTCAGACATCATATGTAGATATATTAAGATATAATTTAGTGTAGCTCTTGTTTTGCATTCATTCATAAATGTTAACCTGTATTCAACCAATTTTATTGCACATTTCTTCATGTATACTTTGACAATAATAAATTATCTGATTCTGAATATATGTATGTAGAATATTTGTGATTTATGTGGCTTGCTTTGTAGTACAGTTCTAATGTACTGTTCTCAAGTATACAGTAGTTTGTGGCCATGTAACATAGAAAACTGTACTCAGGCATGAGTACTTTGCCCTCTAATAGACACAGGACATCTACTTCGAGACAGCACAAACATCTCTAAATGGAGACCAAACACTGAGACCACCCTAATTATTATTATGTTTTGTAGGTAGTCTTAAATTTATGGGCAAACAGTACATTGATTAGCTTTTATCAACAAACAAATCAAATACTTCATAATACCATGGAGGTATGATATAGTATACCTCTGTGATCATACCTTACATGCAAATGTCTGATGGCTCTCATTGAATGACAAGCAGACCACATGACAAGCAGTAAATTCTAAGCTCCACCTGCTCATTGTCAGTGTTCTGAAATCAAGGAAAGAGAAAGGAAAGGCTTATAAACTGGCCATCTAGTAATTAAGTGTTGGTGTGTGTCGATTTTGTAGTGTATTGTAGGTGCATAAAAGGGGGTGGGGTGACAATCTCCTTGTGGGTGTGTGTGGATGTTTGTTGCATTAATTTCTCTCAGCAATGTTCGAATACAAAAATTACAAGAGTTGGTAAAAGCACATGGTACCGCGTAGTGTGAGGGTGTGCAAGTGGGGGATTTATTTGTATGAGGGTCATCAGTATACATGAGAAAACAAGTGAAGAAGTCCCTTAATAATTTCATGGTTAGCTAATCTGACCTCTGCATTATTTTCAACACAAGCTTAATATGAATTCTTCTATATTCCCAGATACTCATACAATTCATCAAGTTCTATAATTTGAAATTAAGACAAAGAAAGTTTCTTTCTTGGGCTACATAATGAGACTAGACATTATCACGTAGCTCTTGTAGCAAGTAACTCACCAATAATGGAATGGTGCTTTTGTAATTTATGATGGTATTCGGTCTTTTATTTATTTAACATCTTTATTTATTGATTCTTTTTTTTTTTGTAATTCCAAAAAAATTTTTATTTTTGTTTGTGATTTTCTTTCATGTCTAAAAAAATGTGGAAATACTGTCCTGTCTTTATATAATATTGACCAGCACAAATCAAAATAATAACCCAGCGAGGTAGTCCACAAGACTTATTTTCATTAGGGTCTTTTTGTTAGTTGATTGAGATATTGAGAGCTTCTAGTGAAAAATTTTGTATTGGTATTCAGAGATGACAATGACAATGAGTGCTGTTTGTAATAAATTATGTATTCAACACATAACAATATACTGTACTATTGAATCGTTCTCCTCTGTCAGTTTAAAGTCATAGTTCACAGCTTACAGTGGTTGTAACACAAAGAGTTACGTTTATGTCAACGCAAAGAAAGCAGCCATACCAGATTACTAAAAACAACTCAGTAAGCCATCAAAAACACCCATTTCCTGATTGGAGGCAATTCACATATGTACTTCACTGAAAAAACCAAAGAATTTAAGGTAAATTTTTCATGAATTAATGTTGTTTAATACAATAGAACCAATGTGCATAATGATTTAGATATATTGAAAATACTGAATCAAAATGTTATTGATCTGAGTAAAACATCATTGCCTCAAGAGACAATGAGCTATATTTTATGTGGCAGATGTTCACTGTGCGTATTATATGCTAACAGCTCACTCAGACTACTGTACAACTGAATTGACCTATGAATTAGCTCCACTCATAGCCTAAATAAATACAATTGAAGCATCTGCATTGCCACAGGGATAATTTTGAACACTTCAAGCTGAAATTTGTGAAAGGAAATCAAAAATATAATGTATGTAAATTTACAACTGGGGGGAGGGGCTATATTCAGACATTGCAGGGTTTAATATAGATCTGAAAAAACAGCTCATTTATTAAAAATGGACTCGTAGATTTTTATTCTAAAAAAGTTTGATACTTAGTATGTCTAACCCCTGGCTCATATAGCATGCTAAATAGAAATCATTATTTGTATATTTAATACCTTTCATCTCTCATAAAATTAATGATTACATTATTATGATTATTTATCCATTAAAATACTTAGTATGTCTAACCCCTGGCTCATATAGCATGCTAAATAGAAATCATTATTCGTATATTTACCTTTCATCTCTAATAAAATTAATAATTACATTATTATGATTATTTATCCATTAAAAAGTATAAATTAATCATTTTAATTATTTAAAATTCACAGGATTTTATGTCAAGATGTCTACTAGTAAGTTGAATCAGCTTTTCAAAAATGTTGACAAGAGGGTGTTTAAGAGACTTCAAAATCCAAAATCCCTCAACTTCCTCCACAGTTTCTGTTTGGGATGCCTGGAAGATTATGCTAAGACTAAAAGAAAGATGATCTGCATTTTGAGGAGAAATTAAAATTATTGTCATTGTCTGTGAGAAGATATATAAATGTTTTGTTATTTTTGGTTGGTGGGCTCTTTTACAGTATATTTAGACTGCAGCATTGTTTTAAATATTTTAATTCTAGGCGACCACAAGTTTTGGGACAAAGCTTTCAAGACTATTAGTTAGTTGCCGTTCTAGAGATCATCTTGATTCTATGTTTATGTTAGTTTGTTCTCTCATGATTAATTAAATTTATTTTTTGGTTGGCCCTACACAGTGGCGTATCAAGGGAGTGCGCGGGGTTGCATGCCCCCCCCCCCCCAAAAAATCTCTATTTTAATAATTTTATAGGAACCACTGATGATACCTTCAACCAGCTGTTGTCAGTTATTTCAGAATGGTATGACCAGCGCGGATACATCAATATGCTGAAAGTTTTGTACAGAGATCTCTTGAAAAACAATTATGAGTTGAATAAGGCTACCAAGGTGATGGGCCTAATGAATTTGTTGATTGCTTCTGGGGATCTACACTCAACACATTTAAATCTTCTATATGATACCATAAACATAACAAAGCAGTATGGCTTGGAAAGGGAAATCAAAGATATACTGCCAGTGTTTCAAAATGTTAGAGATGCAGTAATCTCAACATTCACACCTCACAGACAAAAAGTTATGAAGCTTGGAATGGTACTGATTGATGAAGATGTAAATAAGATCAGTGCAATATATAACAAACCAGTAAAGGAATATGCAGACACATGGAGTTTGATTATGGATCTGGAGCGCAACAGGGTAATTTGTGAAGGAAAAATGGAAGCCTTCATTGAAAAATTGAATTCCCTTACACTCCAACATGCTGTGGAAGCTTTAACAGAAGGTATTCAAGTTAATTGCTATTTTTATATCAAATTAATATTGTTATCTGGTGTGGCATATATACGTACAGTCCATCATGCATCAGCTTACTGCCAGCGGTTATTTTAAGTTATTTATTAATGTTTTGAAATTGACAACATTCATTACAGTTTCAGTGCAAGGTGGTAGAGTTCAATTCTTGTATAGATCTAGGGCAGGGGTTCTCAACTGGCGGCCCGCGAGTGCCTGTTATGTGGCCTGCCAGAACAAGCCGAAAATAATATTTTCCGTTAGGCTTGTGCCAAGAATTCTAACCAATAATTTTGCATTCTGTTTTGCCAACTTGGCCTATATATTGCCCTACAAATTGCAGCAATTTAATCAATCAAATCGGAAGAACTATCGCAGAAAACCCATTGTGTGATATACTGTATAACATTTTGACTTTTTGGTAATACAAATTACAGTGTAACTTTCTTAGGTCAAGTCAAGTCATTATTATTTTTTTTTAAATTTTAATTCGGGAAGGGGAGCATCCCCTCCCAAACCCTCACACGGCTCGCTCGGATGGTGCTATGTGCCATCAACTCTTACCCTGGCCCTTTAAATTTATTCAATGAACAATTCTGGCCCTTTAATTGCAACATAGTTGAGAACAACTGATCTAGGCTATAGTGAAAATTTGCAGTGTTTATTTGCTCTGACTACTTTATTTCCATCAAAGTTTTATTTTTTTATGGAACAGTACATCACAGATCACTAATAAAAAATCATTGAGAAATTTGCAGCCTCTTCACTTTAAGTAAAATGGGTGATGATAATGAATTTCACTATTTAAGTGTGTTATATCTGGCTATCTAGAGGGAGGCCTACTATTTCCCTAAATTTTTGTACCTCAACCCCAACCAAGATGAGGTCCAGTTGGTGTTGACTCAAGAAATGGATATTATTATTATATTATTGAATTGCATTATGAGATACCGGACAGTAAATGAAGAGATTCATTCATTAATGAATCTTCCATTTATTGCAGTGGCTATCTTTAAGGCGTAATAATCGGATGCAGTAACTGACATTTTGGAATGATTGTCCTCCTCACTTTCTTGAGGATCTGCTTCCCTGGCCCCCAATTGTGACACACCATTTTCCCTATAAACTTTTAACTATGTCTACCTTTAAAATTTGTAATGTTTTATATTCAATCAACTTTTATTTACAGAAATCCCAAATGCATCTTCAAACTCTGGACATGGCCATGGTGAAGGTAATTACACATGTATAGTTGATCATAATAACTGTAACATATAGGAAAATTAAGTTGTTCTAAAAGTTCATGCAGGAAAGAACGAAATAATTAACAAATTAAAATTAACAAAAAGAAATGCATAAAAAAAAGTTTAAAAATGTCTGCCCCACAGTACATGGAAAATGATAGTAAGTTACTCAACTGCTTTATCATTCATTTAACCTTGGAGAACATTTTTATACCTCCATGATTTAACATTATATTGTTTACTCAAAACAACTCTCAAAAGTGAATGTCATAATTCTCATTTCTCACAGTGCAGATGCTGTTGATAGCTGACCTGATTAGCTGATTATGCTGGGTTGTTTAAAAATTATAGATTCAATATATATCATTTTATCTTTTATTTAAAAAATTTCTGTAAAATTAATTTGCAAGCGCAAAAGAGAATCACCTGATTCTGAAGGTCAACCATGTCCAAAGACGTATGCTCTTAGTTTCTTAATTGAACTTGATGAATATAAAGACACTCTGAATGTGAAGGATATGCCAGAATTTTTTGACAGATATGAGAAACTTTTCAACTATTATGAACATTATTGACCAAGTCTGGAATAGAAGCAATAGTATTTTATCTATCAGAAAATGATCCTAGTGCTTTGATGCATCTATGAGAAATACATTCTAGTTGAAAACTCACCAAAGATTTGGCACAAATATTAGTCCCAGAGGTCCCAGATTGTTTAATAATTATTAATTTTATCTTTTATTTTAAGAACTTCCTGTAAAATTAAAATGCAGAAGAGAATCTTCTGATCCTGAAGGTCAACCAAAAACACAGGCTCTTATGTCTTTAATTGAACTTTATGAACATAAAGACACTCTGAATTTGAAGGATATGCCAGAATTTACTGACATTTTTGGGAAACTTTATAAATATTATGAAGATTGTGGGTTGGTTCTGAAGAAGATGGAAAATGGATCAATAGTATTTTATCTATCAGCAAATGAACCTAATGCTTTGACGCATCTATGGGAAATACATTCTAGTGGAAAGCTCCTTAAAGATTTGGCACAAATATTAGTGCCAGAGGAACACCAGCAACAGTTCATAGATGAATGGATGACGTACATCGATGAAAATGAATACAAAATGGTGCTCAATAAGCTGAATTGGAAAGGTGAGAAAGTATGAAAATTAATCTAAAGCCAGTTGGAAAAATTTCAGTTTTAGAAGAATGACATATGCTTGAATGCTAAAAGTATATAGTGTATGTGAGCAGGCTGGGCTTTCACACACACACATCCACACACCCCCACCCACACACCAGCTGACAGCTAGCAGGATCTAGATAAATAATATATACGCTCACACAAGAAAATCCCTGATCCAGATACCAAGATGATGGGATCACTGGCCAGTAGGAAACTAGAAATTGGAAATGCGTACATGTGATTGGTTAATGATAGAAATGAGCACAACAGACTGATAGCGCTCGCTAACAATTAGCGTACCCAAATCCTGGTAATGGTTAAAGCTAACTAACCCATCGGCCGTTTCCACACTGGTGCTAATGGTTAACTCCTGATCCGGATAATAGATCTCTAGTGTGAATCCAACCTATGACTGCATTCTGTTATTTTAAATTGTTTTTACAATAGAAAAGAAAACAATAATGTTAAAATAACATTCTTTTGAGCAACACTGATTTCATAGAACATTTTTCTCTATAGCATCTAAGGGAATATCCAAGGAATTGTCTAGAGATGGTGATGAAGAGTGTAAAACAGTACTGGAGCAGCGACGTGATTAGATGAAGCGTGGAGTTTAGTACCTAATTATGCCTCATAACAGAACTGAATAAATAAAGCAATGCTGAAATAATTTTTATAATATACTTTTTTCACATCTATTAAACAAATGTACAGACCTAACCCCCCCCCCCCCCNNNCCCCCCCCCCCCCCCACTTTCTCTGATAAAAATGAAATGCTTACACATACAGTATAGTGGAGCTACAGTGCTAGATAAGCTTGTAGGTTGCAGCTTAGAAATCATAGTAAATAATATTCAAATTAGGTTATTAATAGGTCACTGTAACGTTATTAGGCCTAAAGTATAATATCATTTAAAAAATATTTTTTATTTACAGGATTTTATTTCCAAACGGCTACCAGTAAGTTAAATCAGTTTCTGGAAAATGTTGATGAGAAGGTCTTAGAGTGTACCATCTGCTTTAAGAGACTTGAGAATCCGAAATCCCTCACCTGCCTCCATAGTTTCTGTTTGGCATGCCTGGAAAACTGGGTTAAGACTAAGGGAAAGCTGACTTGCCCAACTTGCTCAAAATCTTCAGCCATTCCAGAGGGTGGGCTTCAGAAGCTTCCACCAAATACCTTTTTAAAAAACTTATTAGACACTATTGAAACATTTTTAGAGAGAGATCAGATGATATGTACTGTTTGTGAAAAAGAAGAACCGGTAAAATACTACTGCCAGGATTGCAGACAGTACTTGTGCTCTACTTGTAGTGATCAACACAAGAGGTATAGACTCTTTGCATATCACAAGTTACATTTAATGGAGGATGTGCAATCAATGAGCCCCTCTCAGATGACTTTGTTACATCCACCTCTGTGTTCACATCACAGTAAACCTTTGGAGTTCTACTGCACAGTTTGTAAAACTCCAATCTGTGTGAACTGTACAATTATGGACCACAAGGAATGGGAAGGAAAACACAAACCAATCAACATTTCAGATGCATTCCAAACATTTAAAGAAACTTCAGCCGCCTTGGAAAAATCTTCCCAACACTTCATAAACAAATTAGAAGATGGTCTCAAAGCTGTCCTCCAGAATGCTACAAAATTAGACCAATGTAAAGACACATGTTTGAGAGATATAGACAATCATGTTGAAGAAATATTCAAAAAAGTAAAGGAGAATAGAGAAAAATTGAAAAATGAAATAGAGACAATCTACAAAAGAAAAAAGAAGGTAAATGATGTACAAATAGATGAATTAAAAACAACAATATCTGATATAAATACAAAACTGTCTTTTCTTAATCAATTATTGAAAAGTGATGAAGGTACAGCAATGCAGTCAAGTGAAACAGTAATTACAGCACTCAGGGACAGAATCAATGAACTACCAAAAACAGAGCCAGATGATAATGGAGAAATTTACTACTTCATAAACAAACAGCAAATGGCTTTATTGGGACAATGTGATATTGGGACTGTAACAGAATTGAGGGCAGCAGATTCTTTAACTTTAAAAGGAGAGGAATCTGTGATCAAAGATCAAACATTTATTGTCAAAATAATCAAAACAGATGAACATGAAATATATGCAAATCAATTGAAGGCAACATGGACACATCCTACTGGAGCCTACAGCATCTCTCAAGTTCAGGAAGACAATGGAGATTATTTTGTGACAGGAAAATGCACAAGTCTGGGAGTTTTTCAACTAGATGTAAGTGCTGATGATGAACCAATTAACCAATCACCAATGATAATCAAAGTAGAAGACGGAAGATTGGTAAATACTATTAAAATAAATGCAACAAATATTAGAGATGTAGTTAAGTGTGAAGATGACTCCATACTGGTTTCATGTTTGACAAATGAAATACTCAAGTACAGGCATTCAGGAGAATATATTGGTAAGGTTACACTACCCCAAGGTGTGAAAGTTCACATAATGTACAAAATGAAGAATGGTAACATAGCATTCAGTGATTACAATAATAAACCTATCAGAATATGCAATATGAATGGTCAGCTGATTAAAACAATTGGTGAGGGAGTATTACCATCACCAGTGTGTATTCATTTGGATGAGACATCAAATGTTTTGTATGCAGCAGTCAGTAACTGTGTGTACATGTTTGACATGAATAATGGCAAGACCATCAAAACAATAGGGTCAGAAGGTACAAAAGAAGGTCAAATGATTTATGTCATTGATGTTACTCTTACTAACCAAGGACACCTTCTTGTATTGGAGTATGGTAACAGTAGATTACAATTATTTAATAATGAGGGAAGGTTCATAAAAGTCCTTGTTGAAGCGGGTGATGAGGATGGTAAGGTAAAATCTCCAAGTGCAGTAGTAGTTGATGAGGATGACAACATCATTATATCAAGTGAACACAAACTACAGCTATTCAGTAGTGATGGAAATTTCATAAAAAGAATTGATAAACCAGAAGATAGAATCAACAATCCATGGGGATTCTCCATCATTTCATATCATCCAAGGAGACTTGCAGTAGCAAATTATGGTGACAATACAGTAAAAATATTCAATTATTAAATACTGACAGTCCACTTGCTTCACTGGTGTGTTTTCAACAATTCAAATTTATAAGTGTAGGAATATCTACACATCCATTATTTCATATCATCCACATAGAGTTAAGTTATGGATCTTAAACTTAAAATAATTATTGAATACAATAATATCGAAATATAAATTTGGCATAATGTTTATAAACTTGTTAAAATATTTGATTATTGAATATGATATACATGGAGCTGAAGTTATGTTTTTTTTTTTAAACTGTTAAAATATTAATTATTCAACACAAATGATATCTATAGAGTTGAAGTTATTAAACTGAAACCAATAATACTGTAATCTACCAACCTCAACTGTCTACAGTGTAGTTCTCATCAAATTTGAATCACACACTATTGATCTTATGATTTTATATTTTTGTAGTGTAAGTGTTTAATCATATAATGCATATACATGTTCTTTTCTTGCATATTGATGTTAAAAATGTTACTTTTCAATCTATTGGGGCTTTTTTGTACAGCCTATCAACTTGTATCTCTTTGATTTACATAAATTTTGATATTTGCAAGTTTGTTTATTCTTTCTTTAGTACCTGTATATTTTTTCTGGTTTTTTTGTATAAAAAAAACCTAACGAGCACACAAAAGAGTGTATATTATAAATACACCTATGGGCATTCATCCATTAAATGAATAAGTCATGAGTCAGAATGAATTAGAGTCAGATTGATTATTCATGTATATATTTAATTTTTCTTATAAACTTGAATCTGCGTAAATAATCTGATTCAAAGTAGTGGGACAGGGATATATTTAAAAGGGGGTTTGTAAGCATTTTATTATTTCATCATCATAAAAAGGAATATACTATATATGATTTAGGTAGTTAAGCTTGGCTTTTTTTTTGCATTCCTCATAAATTTTAATCTGTATGCAACCTAATAAATTTATAGATTTTCATGTACACTTTGACAATAAATTATCTGAATTTGATATGTATGTACAGTATAATTGTTATTACTATATATAATTAACAGCAAGCTTAGCTTTTGTTGACATTTATTGTAAATGTTAACCTGCATTTAAACCAATTCTATTTTATATTTCTTCATGGTATACTTTGACAATAAATCATCTAAATCTGTATAGATGTCTGTATAGTATAATAATTACTATTCATTTTTGTGGCTTACTTTGTACACAGACCCTATATATTGTATTATAGGGTCTGTGCTTTGTAGTACAGTTCTACTGTTATCCAGTACACAATAGTGTGTAATCATGTATTACAGAGAACTGTATATCATGATCACTCAAGATTGACCCTATGATTAGTTCTTATCAACAAACAAATAATACCCTGGACCTCAGGAAAGAACAGTGTAAAAATACTGAGTATCCAGAATAAAGAAAGATTTCTAACTAACAAATTAAATATTTGATCATATCTTTCTTAAACATATTTGAAAATGTGTGATGGTTCTTGGCAAACCAGATGACAATAAATACTAAGCTCCGCCTCCTCCTCATCTGTGTTCTGATATCAACAAAATAGAAAGAAAAGAGTTTAACAAGTCATCTATTAGGTGTTCCAGATACTCTTTACAATTTATTATTATAATTAATATTGAGACAAAGGAAGTTTCTTCTTGCTCAAAAAATGAAAAAATATGTTAATAATTATTGTTATAATTTTAAATGTGCCCAGATATTTATAAAATATTGCTTTTGATTTTATGTTGGTACAACACGTACAATTGACTTGATATTAAAATACATTATAAATAAACAAATTAAATAAATGCATTTCAAATAAAAAAAAAATAATAATGAAAAAAACTGAACATAATAAAAAAAATTCAGTGTATTCTCCTATTCTAGTTATTTCCTCACCTCTTGTTCTGTTCTACTCTGCAGTTCTCTGCTTGTTGTATGATCCTCTTAAAGACTACCAAGGTTTGCAATATTCTTCCTAGAATTCCCAATGTTTGTTCATACTACTTGCTTCAAACTTTTTCATATTCTATCCCTGCAATGCATGGACTCTGCTGCCATTGTTTGATATGCTGAGGAGGAATTCAAAACTTGACTGGTTAAAAAAGAATCATGTAAGGACAGACAGAAATATTAGAGTATTTTAACACAGATTAATATTACAGTGTTTTGAATAATCTTACAGATTAATATTAAAGTGCTTTAAATATTTCACACAAATTAATATCATTATGATTTACTAAAGTAATATAGTAATACCCCAGCCCAAACCCCCCGATTAACCACCAGGGGGTAGTTAATCGGGCTGTTTTTATCCTTCAGCCACAAAATGCCAACAGCCTACACATTTCATATTCTGCATCATGTCTCCAGAATGAGGATCTGCAGGCATTGGTGGCGCTATTTTTAAATTGAGGTATTATTTCTTTTACATCCAACAAGAAGTAACTCACAAATACAGGATGGACTGATGCTTTGTAGACATTCATGAGAAAACCCCTGTGATTGAACCCAGGACCTTTGGGATTGGAAGGTATGAATCAAACAAACAATTCAGAGGCAAATTAGTTGCACTATGTGGGTTTAATATTAATATGACCATTAGAAGTTCTATTGTAATTTTCAGATTCTCCATTTTTGCAGTGTATGAATCATTTTCAACATATATTTTTTGATAGCGGCACACGTTAAATGCTTATGAAAATATAACTGTAATTATTCCTGCCGTCCCTCCATGGCTTGAGAATTAAAAGTAGCTAGAAAAAACTAGAAATAAACACAAGCTTCAAGCTTATGAATAAATATTGTGGTTGATTTTGATATGACAGCTATACAGACCTTCACTTACCCTGCAATTCTGGGATAAACTGACACATAAGATGTTTGACGCTCCAACTGAAATTCAATAAAAATTCATTGATATTAATCACAATCATATAATAATTTTGAAGTTAGTAGAATATATCACCTATTAGTATGTATCACCTATTAGTCTATATCACCTATTAGTCTATATCACCTATTTTTTTATAACCGAAAAATTCACAATGAATACCAAATTACAACTGAAAGATATTTATCCTAGGAAAATAAGAATTAGCAAGTAAACAAATATTTATTAATGCATACAAAGAATGCAATGGCACTTTAAGCACTTATTCCATTAAGCAAATAATATATCTATTCAACATTACTTGATGCCAATTAATTTTAACATCTGAATGGCAATTCAATTTTAAGATCTTGTACTTTTCTTTTCGAATGAAAATTGATATGTATAATTTTGTTTTATTTTACAGTGTTTTATTTAATTGTATCTCATTTAATAGGTCTACAGTATATTATTTAGCTAAGGCATCTAATTATTACACTTCTATAAGATAACATTAAAAATCATCATAGTCATATACTGTACTGCATTTACAGGCCTTTAACTCATCTGTGTTTACCTTTTGTTTTCAGTTTGATATATTTTGTTTTCATTTTTTTTCTGGATGCACCATCAGGTATCTGATGTGTGCCACTGATGCATAAGTGAATTCAATAAATATTGTATTGTATGCTTGTAGTGAATGCATTTAAATTTTATAAAAAAGTAATTTTTTTTTATTAATGCTACTTTAGAATTATAAGTCACAATAAACTTTTTAAAATTTAAAAAGTATGTAGGAGTACTGGTAAGTTAATAATCAAATAGGGGGCAATGGTAAAGCTGTGGTTTCCAATCAAAAGAACATGGGTTCGAGTCTCTTGATGATCACTTGTGTCTTTGGGAAGTACTACAACCAAGTTATGTCTCCCTGCTGTATAGTGGTTGCTATTTAGCCTTAAATCTGACTGTTCACTTTTTTATTTGTGGTTTTCCAGAGTCTATGACAGATGCAATATCTGCCATAAACACTTTCTTCTTTTGATCTTTATGATGTTAGATTGCTGAAACTGGTTTTTAATTTGTCAATAATTTGATTGTGATAACTTTAACATAGATTACACCAAATTTATTTAAATATTTTTTTATTGTTTTATTTCTTGTTCAATTTTGAATTACAGTTTGCCCTCCAATTCATGTTTTTAAAATTAAATTATAATCCGGCATTATAATTTGATTTTGCCAAATAATCTAATTTCAACTTGTGGGACATGTAGATTCTTAAAGGGGAGGGGGTGGGCTGGTGTGGTTCAGCAGGCTCTTTTTACCCTTCAGCCTTTTGTTTGCCTTCATTTATAAATGTTACCTGCACTAAAATGAATTTTATTGTATATTTCATCATGTATACTTTGACAATAAATCATCTGAATCTAGACGTACGTACAGTATTTGTAAATAACAAATACTGTACGTACGTCTAGATTCAGATGATTTATTGTCAAAGTGTATGTGGGTTGCTTTATAGTACAGTTCTAATTACTGTTTCCAAGCATATTATGTACATGTAATATAGAAAACTGTATCTCTACTCAAGCATGAGTACAGTTTGCCCTCAAATTCAAGACTATAGGCCTTTACTTCAAGAGCACTTGTTTAGCACAAACATACCCTCTACTGTAAAAAGAGACCAAATCCTGAGACCACTCTATGTTTTCAGGTCCCGAAGGTAGTCTCATAATTATTAACAAATCAATAAATAAGTTAAATAATTCATCATAACTTTCTAATGGCTCTCACTGGAATGACAAGCAGACCACATGACATGCAGTATACTATCTCCAACTCCTCATTGTCAGTGTTCTAAAATCAAGAAAGAGAAAGGAAGGGCTTATAACAAGTGATCTATCAAGTAAGTGTTGGTGTGTGTTGATTGTGTCATCGTGTGTGTGTATATAGGTGCATTGGAGGGGGTGCCAATCTCTTAGTGGGTGTGTGTGGATGTGTGTTACATTAATTTCTCTAACCAATTGTTAAAATGCAAGAACGGCAAAGAGTTTGTAAAAGCACATGCTACTGTGCCACATAGTAAAGGGTGTGTAATTGGGGGATTTATATGCATGTGGGTATTTGTCAGCATACATGGAAAAAACAAGTGAAGAAGTCCAATAATAGTTTCATATGTTAGCAAATCTGAACCCCCGGCATTAATTTCAACACAAGCTCAATATGAATTCTATATTCCCAGATACTCATCAATTAAGCATACTCTATAATTGAAAATGAGACAATTAAGGAAGTTTCTTTCTTGCTCTACAAATGAGACTTGCAAGTATCTTATTGTGCTTTTGTATTTTTTAATGGTTAGGTCTTTTCTTCTAATTAACATCTTTTATTTAATGATTCATATTCTTTTTCATAATTAAAAAAAAATTCTTATTTTTATTAAAGTGAATTTTTCGTGTCTCGTGGATACGTGGATTTTATTTGGTTTAAAAAATGTGGAAATATTGTCTTCTTTTAATAATACTGACAAGCTTAAAATGAGGAGATGGAAAGAAAGAGATCAATACAAATGAAGGGGAGGAAGAGAGGAAGGAAGGAAAGGAAGAGAAAATGTAGATCAAAAAGGAAGAGGAGAATAGAGCACAAGATAGTAGAGAAGATATGAAGAAAGAGAGAGAGAAAAAAGAATAGGATAAAAAGGAGATTCATTACTTTTACTAACCCAGTAAGTTAGTCCAAATAATTATTTCCATTGGGGTCTTCTTAGTGGTTGAATTGAGATAACGAGAGTTCAGTACAAAAAAAAAAAAAAAAAAAAAACTGGATTGATAATCAGATATGACAATGAAAAGGAGTGCTGACTGTAATATTTTGTATTCAATATATAACAATTTACTATTGAATAGTTCTAGTCTCTGCTTTTACAAAGTCATGGTTGGTTGATAGCATAGACAAAGAAACAGCTTATACCAAATCGAATGACTAAAGATACAGTAAAACCCTTAAAAAACATCCATTTCCTGATTGGAGACACTTCATATATGTACCTCACTGCAAATTTCAAAAGACATAGAACCTAAACATACTTGAATTGCAGTCTGTAGAGCAGTTCAATGGAGTCAATCATATTTTTTTATTTTATCCTAAAAAAAAAAGAGATAATTAGGTTAGTGGGAAAAGAAAGATGAACAATAATAAAACAGAAAAGGAGAGATGGAAAGGAGAGTTGTGGTAGAGTTGCTGTAGGATCATGATGAGAAAAGAGAGGAGTGCAATTTATAGGCTCTAAGAATGGAGGGAGTATGGAAAAATAAGGAGATGAGATATTGATAGGAATAGAAAAGAAACAGAAAAAATAATTGAGGATAAGGAATAGAAAAAGGAGATGGAGGGGAAAGATGGGCAGGAAGATGATCAGGAGGAGATGGATTGGAAAGACTATAGATTCATAATGTGTTTAGAGTAGGAGAGAAGATGGAAAGAAAAAAGATGGGTTGAAAAGAAAGGAGAATAAAAGATGGAAGGAAAAGAGTGAAAAGAAGAAAGAGAATAGGACACAAGACAGTAGAGAAGGCATGAAGAGAATGTGAGGGAATATTGAGAATAAGATCTGAGGGAGTTGGTAGATTTTTGGTGTCAAAAACACAAATCTACCTAATACCAAGTAAGTTGGTCCAAAGACTTATTTACATTGCGGTCTTTTTTTTTAGTTGAATAGATTTAATGAAAGCGTATGGATTGGATCCAGCTATGACAATGAAAATGAGTGTTGACTTTGCAATGTATAACAATTCACTATCATTGAATAGTTCTCAGCCTCTATTTTCACAAAGTCATGGTTGATAGCATACACAAAGAAATTAGCCCATACTAGGTCACATGACTAAAAGTACTGTAAACCATTTAAACACCAATTTCCTGATTGGAGACACTTCACAAAACTGTTTTACTCCACTGAAACACCCAAGAATTTAAGGTAAATATTTTATTCATCTATGTTTTTTAGCCAATGAATAACCTAATCATTCAGAAATAATTGTAAATACTGAATCAAATTATAGTATGAGTATAGTACCATTGAGGAAGTCCCAGCATATTAATATATTCCTCAAATTTAGAAAATGTTGCTAGATTATATAAGATAAGCACTAGATTATATAAGATAAGCACAAGTCAAAATCCAACAGCAATTCCACCGCCATCTTTGTCATTTGCACAAGGAGAGTTATGAAAGTGAATCCAGGGGAAGTGCATTTGCAACAGGCTCATATCCACCCCAGTAGCTAGGGGCCAAGTACTAGAAGGGCCACACCCACATCAGTCTTATAACAGTTGAAGCTGAACTTTGAGTTTTAATTAAAAGTATTGCTGATGTTCAGTTTTAAATAGGATAGAACGGCAAATACCACCACCTCGGCCCCACCATGGTTGGGACTGCGACAAGAAAAAATCAATGATATAACAACACTTGCCCAGGATTTTTCATTCTCAGACTTAAATAATTTGACATGACATTCTTCAATTTTTTAAATCAAATACATTTTTGTGCATTTTGGGGAACACATGGAATGGTGCATACCAGGCATGCCAAAACTCTCAGTAATCACCATAGTTGGTATGAGGCAATAAAAAATTAAAGGATGGAGCAGCTTTAAATGCAGCAAATAGAATTCAGACTTGAAATAATACATGGTTGAGGCTGTGGGTATTGAAATATTATGGTTTTATTTAGATACAGCAGATATGTGCGTGGGAGGGGATGCCAATCTTCTAGTGGGTGTGTGTGGATGTGTGTTGCATTAATTTGTATCACCAATGATTTAATGCAAGAATGGCAATAGTTTGTAAAAGCACATCTATTGTACCACATAGTAAAGGGTGTGTAATTGGGGGATTTATATGCATGTGGGTATTTGTCAGCATACATGGAAAAAACAAGTGATAGTTTCATATGTTAGCAAACCTGAACCTTGACATTAATTTCAACACAAGCTTAATATAAATGTTATATTCCCAGTTACTCATTCATTAAATTGTATAATTGAAAATGAGACAATTGAAATTTTTTTCTTGCTCTACAAATACACGAGCTCAATATGAATTCTATAGTCCCAGATACTCATCAATTCATCATATTTTATAATTGAAAATGCTGTCTCTTATACACATCTATTCAGTACGGTATCCCAAGTTTGTTGAGTTATTTGTTCTTTGTAGCGTTCCATGTTATGTGCATTTATGTCTCTTTTGTGTATGTATTTATTGAATGATCGTGAGTATTTTTCGATTCGTAATATGTTTTCCTTGATTTCAGTTAGCGTTGTTTGATCTGTGTTTATTGTTTCCCTTAGTGTGTCTACTAAGCCACAAACCTTTTTGATTTCTTTTTTGTTTTCAGTAGCAGCATCCTGAGCGAAAGCAACTGAAGATTTTAGGTCATTATTATCCTGTTCCAGCTTGTTTAATCTCGATTCAACTCGTTGAAGGCGTGTCATTATTGACGAGTGGTTTTGTAAGACTGTGTCGAGCTTGCAGTCAAGCCGCTTATTCATTGTTTGAATCTCGCGCTAGCGGTCTTGTGACGTATCGT
The DNA here is from genome assembly GCF_011630105.1 of Anneissia japonica. Taxonomy (NCBI): domain Eukaryota; kingdom Metazoa; phylum Echinodermata; class Crinoidea; order Comatulida; family Comatulidae; genus Anneissia; species Anneissia japonica. Next base: position 71,253 of record NW_022696705.1, read on the forward strand.
CAGGTGACGTTCCCGTTTCAGCAGCGGATTCACATTCCGCTGGGTTAGGCCTTCCCTAAGGCTCAGGTCTGTCTGAAGTTTTTTGCTTTCTTTTAGGAGGCATCAGTGCATTTAGTTAACAATTTTGATCGTACTCCAGCGTGTGTGTATATATATATATATATATATACAATATATATATAAGAGCTGGATGTAGAATCAGAATCACTTTATTATCCCCAAAAGAAGAAATTGTTTGCTCGATATTCCTTTCTTTAAAACACAATACTTCTTTAATACATTATAATATATTTGCAGATATAATTATCTGTTTTGCTTGATTATTCATTTTTGTGTATCTTATTTCACATTATACTAGGAATCTTTAAGTCTGATGTGGTGACTCACACACAGTAAACAAACAAGTCAAAGAGGCTGTCTGTTGTCAAAATATGGCAGTATCATCAGTCTGTCGATACGGTACAAAAACTGATAATTTAATGTTTAATTACCTTTATCCAAAATAATTGTTATTTATTATTAAGCAATTAGTAGAGCTCCGCATAGTACACTATAAGAAAATTATTATATGAAGGTTAGATTTAATGCTTTAAAAAATTTCCTGAGGGCCTACAAGGCCAGAAGGAAATATTTGAATGCATTAAATTTAACCTAAGTATGATAATTTTCCGCTAGTGTACAATGCATGCTCTACCAATTGCTTTATAAGTCAATCGCAGTCTTTTAATGTTAGTTTTGACAAGGCAACTTGCTTTGGATTTGACAACCAACTGTTGCAGTCATTGGTAACTATAGTGATATGATCAGTATACTGTGTGCGTATTTGGTTCATATTTACATTTAGCTGTGCATATGCTGATTTGTGCTGATGCAATACGCGTTAATTACACATCAGCAGTACTGACAGTACGGATATGATAAATTACTATTCTATTGTAATTTGAATTGTGTCAGAAGAACTTGTTTGTAATGCTATTTTGAAATAAGCATTTCTTAAAGCATTCGAGAGAGAATACATTCACTGACTGTTTGGTCAGTGCAGACAGGTAAAAATCGTGCAATTTCATAACTACGCTAGGGCTACAGGCAGGCCTAGCACTAGCCTAGTACTATGAGGCCTGTCTGGCCATAGGCCTATGCCTACACATAGTTTCATTCCTTGAGTCTTCAAAATAGTTCTAGAATATTCCTATTTTCATTGATTCTGATTTGAATTTGAAGTAACTTTCTTCAGGTACTAATTAACCTCCTTGTTTTACGAAAGGAGTTTTCAATTACAACTCAATTTTTATCGCGGTGCGCAATATCTTTGCGTTGACGAAAAAATAAGTATTTTTTTTTGCACATGAACCTAAATCAAGCTAAGCGTCCACTATTGAGAAATTATTGGACTGGGTGGGATAGGCAAATAACATTGTGAGTTGTAGTGATGACGTTACGATTGACTTATAAAAATCATTATTGACAATAAAAATGTTTAACCTTTATCCCTATGCAGTCAAATATCTATAATTCCATATGAATATGGGAATGACTAAATATCAAAGAGGTTTACCTGTGGGTGGACCGGGGTTGGGTGGGAAGGGAATGCACTGTGGTGGCACATGGTGGCTTACAGTTAAAGATATATGATTTATTATGGTAAACCTTTGCTTTTGGTTGCATACTGAAATAAATTGGTATAAAAGAAAATTTCTTAAATTTATTTTCTTCAATGCAGACATTTATATAATAAGTGATAATGCTGAGTGGGAGAATACAACAATACTTGAGTTGCAGAAAAAGAGACCAGGCATACAGTGTATTAGCAGAAATGATTGGATTCCTGGAAGATACCAACTTGAGAATTTGGTTGAACCAGTGAGTTTTTGCAAAATAGTGGTGGTTGGGTTTACTGCATCATCATCAACTGGCAGTCCAAATTATCTGGCACAAACAGTTGTTCAAGAAATGTTGCAGAACAATAATATCGATGAGGGGAAACTTATTCCTGTGAGGATATCAAAAGATGCTAAGATACCAACATGTCTTAATGTGTTAACTCCAGCAAATGGTTGGGAAGATAATGTGTATGAAAAGTTGCTGCGTGCATTAGATGGAGCAAGTAGGTATATCTATTTATTACATCAACTATATCAGATGTCATTTATGCAGTTGAGATGGCTGCCATTTTAAAATTTTATCTTAACTTTGCAACCAGGAAAGTTGGAAGCACAAATGAAGTGTCCAAACATATGTTTTAAGGTATAAGGAATACAATACAATTATTATCTGAAGTGTCCAATTCTTATAAGTATCCCAAAACTAAGCTACAGAAATTGAATAAAACCATTAGCTTATAAACACTACAAAACTTAAATGGCGTGTCAAAAGGGCTGCCATTTAAAATTTCTAATGTAATCTGTAAATGTAATTTTGCAATCAAGCATATGATAGAATAATATATCAAGCATTTAAGACACTAAGAATGATAATTTCCCAAAAGAACCAAAACGAAGCGTTGTGCAAACTGGTCCCAATTTTGAATTTCTAATGTAAATTAGTAGATTTACAAGGAAACAGAACTAGGGGTGTACTTACATGCGTTATGGAGTGTCATAGTTTTGTGGGACCTGAAAAGGTGTGCAGTCGGTTGGTTGTTACGATGCCCGAGTGACCTCGGAATACAGCAACAGCAAAATATTCAAGCAGTATGTATGCAAAATATGTTCAATTCTACGATGTTTTGTTATTTCATATGATCATTTAATACTGTATTTGTACTTCTGCAGCACATTAATGCAGTACACTGAAGTACAGATATTATTATTATTTTTCCAAATAAAATGAAAAAAAAAAAAATGAAACTGTGTGCAATACAGAGTTTGGAAAACTCCATTGCACACATGTAATGAAAGAGCCCTATGTGTAAAACAGGTTGTCTTTACTTCAGGTACTAACTTTCCTGAAACACTAATAGACTGCGTACTGTGTAATTAGACAAAATAATTTTTAAAAGTAGATTAAGTGGTGTTTGTAGGAAATCACAAAATAATATCAGAAGAAGCAAATGAAATATACATGTCCAGGATAAAATGGAAAAAAATATTGTTCTTAAGAACACAAAGAGAATATTAAAGCAATGCCAAGGTCGGTGTACAAAAGACTTTACACTGACTTTACCAACATATGTCAATGATGATGCAACAACATTGTGCCAACATAGGTGGACATCAATGATAAAAATACTGTAACAGATTATGAATGTAATGACTGATTTATATTTTGCATATCTAAATTGTCTAATCTAAAAATTACATTTTATGTTAAAGAAGGCATAAAAATATGTTTGAAACTTCGATTGGCTTTTTCAAATTTCTGGTTGCAGAGTCATGATAACATTAAAAAAATTTTGGAGTACTTATAAGATTTTGACCATCCTGATAATCATTTTATTGTTAACTGTACCTTAAAACACATGTTTAGACATTTCACTTGTGCTTCCAACCTGGTTGGAAACATAAAAAAATGGTGGTCATTTTGGACACCATCTTGGTTCGGGGTACTTATAAGATTTGGGCTCCGCAGATAATGGTTCTATTGGATTCCTTGTACATGTACCTTAAAACATATGTTTAGACACTTTATTAGTGCTTCAATCTTGTCTGGTTGCAAAGTTATGATAACATATAAGAATTTTTCAGAGAGAATTTTATGGCCTTTTAGTATGTTATTCTACTCATAATTCTTAACCGATCCTGAAAAATTTAGAAATTTCTGGGTCTGCCTATATTTAAGACCTAAGCTCTTGGACTACGCTTTCACAATAACAACTGAAAAAGAGAGGTCTTTCAATAAACCAACCTGATAGCCTTGCCCAGTGTGTTGGATGCAGTTATCACTTCCTGTCCAGTGTGTTGGATGCAGTTATCACTTCCTGTCCTCTAGTATCAGTGGATCCATGGGTGGATATGTACCAGTGGACACACACAGCATATATATGCCAGTAAAATACATTAGTGAATGTGTCCATGCCTGTATAATGCCGTGTAATAGGTGATTGGCTTCTAGAATCTATTAATGACTGCAACATGACAGCCACATGCTTCTAGAAAAATTGAAAACTATGGACCAAAAGGAAATGAGATATTGTGGTTCCAAAATTACTTGGCTGGAAGGAAGCCAATAAGTTAAATATCCAATAAAATATTGCTTCATTAGATTTTTTTTATAAGCGGCGGAGCAGTTATACATCTTATGATTGATTGATTGATTAATTAATTTAATTAAAAAGCCATAATATTTTTACATTTTTGCAATTTAAAATTATGCATTTATTTTTCCATAGAATTAAAATTAAAAGTCTGTATGAAGCCATCAGGAAACCAAACATATGAAGATTCCCGTACTATTGTTGTTCAACGCCTTTTAAAATTATCCGAGAATATGGATGACAAGATGTTGGAAAAATTATCAGATGTCCTTTCAAAAATAGAAATAGAAATGCAATATGCAAAAGATGGATCTATAATATTTTACCTTTCTGTGTGTAGCTCAAAAGCTCTGACAAATCTATGGGAAATCCATGCAAGTGGGCAACTTACTAAAGATTTTGCAAATATATTGATACCAGAAGAGCTACAGAAAGTGTTTTTGGATAACTGGATGACAGAAATCGATGAAGCTGAATACAAATCAGCTCTTGATAAGCTAAATGGAAAGGGTAATGTATTAATACAATATGGTTTCTTTCAATTAAATTAACATCCATCATTCTTATCTCAGCACAAGGGCTAAGAATTACCACACAAGCACACAGATCTAATAAAGTAGACAAATTTTCCTATATAATATTAAATTTTATATTATATAAATATAAGTAAAAAACAGATAAATAACAATGCTCAAATAGGAAAATTATAATTTTATCTAGAGTTAACCCTTCAAAAAAAGTTCTTTATTTTCAATTGTATAAAAAATGCGCACTCTCGCTATTGAGGTGAGTATAACACCCCAATGAACTTTCTCTCACACAAATGACTGAAATGCTCAGGCGTGATCTACAAATTATCCCCAACGACAGAAACGGGTCAAACACGTTTACTATTGTTATATGACAAGCTCCCAAACGCGTCTGTGAAATTCCGTTTGGAAGCTTGTCGTTCGAGCCGTTTATTCCGTTTGGAAGTTAACTCCTCCCCTTTTCATATGGCTGACTGTGACAAGCTCCCAAACGCGTCTGTGAAATGCCGTTTGAAAGCTTGTCGTTCGAGCCGTTTATTCCGTTTGGAAGTTAACTCCTCCCCTTTTCATATGGCTGACTGCTCGTGAATGGCAAATGTTAAACGCGTTCAGCGGAATTTGGGATTTGATCGTGATTTAAACAACTTCAAAACTTGTTCAGTGTCCCTACCGTACCTAGGCTATGTAGGCCTAGGCCTATATTTATAATAGCAGTAGCCCGGTAGTAAAATGCTAGCCTACGCTAGGTGACAGTTCACGAAGAAATGTTTATAATAAAGGCCTAAACTTAAGTATTTTTTTTGTTGGGGAAACCCCAATGTTTCTTGTATTTTTAGTAGGCTAGGCCCTACCATTACCTGTAGGTTTTATAGAAGAGAAAGCAATCGCCAGTAACCTTCCTACCCAGATTATTGTGCGATGTTCGAATTGACCTATCAAAACAAGTACCTTTTGCCCAACTTTCCAATTCTCACATGCCTGCACAGCCCGCACAAACAGCATGTAAACACTGACCTGGATCAGCCGCAGTTGAAGAAGTTCGTTGTGGCGATCATGTGATATCGCACGTAGAACAACGTATGCTATGGCATTGTTTGTTTTACTGTGTATGCTATATGAATTTAATACATGTTTGTATTATTATTATATTATGTTTTAAAAATGGTTAAACCATCATCCAGCAATGGTATTCTAGTATATCACTGTTTCCTATTTTAATGTTTTTATGTAGGCCTATAGTGAATGCATCAACACCCACCATGTTGATATATTCACTAGGCCTATTCAATAAAGATTTTTGTATCGCCCCATGCGTATCGTATTTTCTGATGTAGCCAAATGTATCTAGAGGAAGAATAGGGTAGGCCTCGTATATCATTTGTATCCATGTACACTATAAATTGTATACAATACTTGTATTTAATGGGCCTAAATAAATCATCGGGAATATGCATCGATAACTTAAATAAAATCACGAGGCAAATATTAAAACAGTGTAAATATTTATTTCATTTCCTTCAACTTAACTTATATACAATGAAACAGATTCTATCTTGTTGGCCTATTGCCTGCTAGTCTGCCCGCTGTTCAGTATAAAATGATGGTAGCGGCATTTACCATTCACAGCTTCTTTTAGGGCTCTGTATTGACTTGTTGTCGATCCGGGGTACTGCGCATTTCTATTTGATTAAAAATAGCTGTAAGTCTGATTCTACATAATTCTGGCCTAACCAAGGTTTCGCCGTTCACCTTGCACTTTGATCCAGTTATATTTGAATCGGCCATCTCCTGGGATGTAAACATCATCTCTCATCATCTCACATGACGTTTCACAAGGTCATGGACCAACCATCTTGGGATACAACCGACAAGGCAATGACTTCACCTATAGGTCGATGTCGGTTTTGTCCGGCATACACATTTAGTAGCAATGCAGAGGTAACTTCGCACAGGAGGAAGTATCACCCAAGACAAGATGTTTTAAAAGAATAGGATATGTCTTTCAATACCCCGAAACCTCAGAAATATCGGGATGGTGTCCGGCGGGGGATAGTTTTTACTATCCTAGTTTAACTTTTATCTATCAGAATCTAGCCCCGAATCCTAGACTATGTATTTAAAGCGGCCTGTAGCATGTGTATACAGCATTTGTATTTTTTGTCGATGGATAAATAAATGTCCGAATATAAGAATTGAATAGTGTTTTCTGTATACTTTTTGGGTCAGTTAAGAATTAGCACCTAATTAGGCCTATTAATGAAATACAACGGTACACGTACATTCACTTGTATGTTTTATTTATATTTTGACATTAACATAGGCCTTTAACACTCAACATTATTTTTATTTAACATAAGCCAATAAACAGCTTCCACACATAAAATAACAATAAGCCTAACCAATAAAAATATATAAAATACAAAACAAGATTTATGCAAGATTAAAAAAATTAAACTTTTACAGAAGTCGCCGTCCGGCAAGCAGACAAGGCCATACTTTAAACTGGCATCCAGGCACTCCATCGAACGTCCTATTATTAGCATCTCAACTGACCCACTTCTGTCAGAGAGCGGCGCTCAAAGCGAATTTATATAGACCGCGGAGGAAAGTTTCCTCCAATCAACAACGGCGACACAGTCAGTGACATTTGTCACGTGATGTTGCGTACTCTGTTGGACTAATCACATCCACACACACGAGGTACCCAATATTAATTGTACAGTAGTTCCATAGTCCTAGTTGCTGTATATAATAATAATATATATTGATGCCTACGTTTAATAATAGAGAAAATAGATGTTCTATTTTCTCTATAGTTTATTGAATGATGTTTCGCGAATACTGGCGTCCATTTGTGTTCCCATGTGATATGTGTGCAGGGAGTTGATAAAAATGTTTTTTCGTTTGTCGTCAGCTTCTCAGCAGGTAGGCTGCTATTTAACAAAGATCGGTCTTTCCGACAGAGCAAACGGCAATTAGGCCTCCATGCATGTGCTGCCATTATCATCATTTACCACTTAATTTAACTATTAGGACTATGCAGCCTTTAAACTTTGAACTTGGTTCATTTCAAAGTAAAACTTGTTCAGTATTTTAAATTGTACAAAAACGGTAGTTCAACCGGGGCCTGGTCTAACGACACAGACGCGTTTGTCATCCAAAACAATAGAAACAATGGCAAATGCGTTCAACAGCACAAACGCGTATAGATCCGTCTGGGACATATTCCGACTAGCTTATTAATATTCATGAGGCACGATAATTAGACGATCGCTTTCCCTGACGCGTTTGTAATACATGGATTTCCCAGACGCGTTTCTGTCGTTGGGGATAATTTGTAGATCGCGTGGGTCACGTCAGCTTGAAAATAATACAGTAATCAAATTAGGTTATCAATTAGGTTTGTGTATTTATTTCTATTATATAGTCCAAATTATAATAGTTATTAAACATTATTTTTAAATTCACAGGATATTATTTAAAGGTGGCTACCAGTGAGTTGAATCAGTTCTTGGAAAATGTTGATGAGAAGGTCTTAGAGTGTACCATCTGCTTTAAGAGACTTAAAAATCCTAAATCCCTCACCTGCCTCCATAGCTTTTGTTTGGAGTGTCTAGAAGACTGGGTTAAGGTGAAGGGTCAGCTGACTTGTCCGACTTGCTCAAAATCATATCACATTCCAGAGGGTGGGCTACAGGAGCTTCCACCAAATACCTTTCTAAATAACTTATTAGAAACTATTGAACAAATTTCAGAAAAAGATCAGATGAAATGTGTTTGCAGAATGGAAGCACAGGTAAAATACTACTGCCAGGATTGCAGACAGTACTTGTGCTCTACTTGTAGTGATCATCATACAAATTATAGACTCTTTGCAAATCACAAGATGCATTTAATGGAGGAGGTGCCATCAACGAGACCTTGTCACATGTCTGCATTACATCCACCTCTGTGTTCACATCACGGTAAACCTTTGGAGTTCTACTGCACAGATTGTAAAACTCCAATCTGTGTAAATTGTACAATTATGGACCACAATGCATGGGATGGAAAGCACAAATTTATTAGCCTTTCAGACGCATTCCAAGCATTTAAAGAAACTTCAGCTGCCTTGGAAAAATCTGCCCAACACTTCATAAAAAAATTAGAAGATGGTCTCAAAGCTGTTTTACAAAATGCTACAAAATTACAACAAAGCAAACATACAAGTTTGAGAGATATCGACAATCATGTTGAAGAAATATTTAAAAAAGTTAAGGAGAATAGAGACAAAATGAAAAATGAATTAGAGAAAATCTACAGAAGAAAAAATAAAGTGAATGATGTACAAATGGATGAACTAAAAGCAACAATATCTGATGTAAATACAAAACTGTCTTTTCTTAATCAATTATTGAAAAGTGATGAAGGCACTGCAATGCAGTCAAGTGAAACAGTAATTACAGCACTCAGGGACAGAATCAATGAATTACCAAAAACAGAGCCAGATGATAATGGAGAAATTTACTACTTCATAAACAAACAGCAGATGGCTTCATTGAGACAATGTGCTATAGGGACTGTAACAGAATTGAGGGCAGCAGACTGTTTAACTTTAAAAGGAGAGGAATCTGTGATCACAGATCAGACAATTATTGTCAAAATAATCGAAACAGATGAACATGGAATATATGCAAATCAACTGAAGGCAACATGGACACATCCTACAGGGGAAACCAACATCTCTCAAGTTCAGGAAGATAACAATGGAGATTATTTTGTGACAGGAAAATGCACAAGTCCAGGAGTTTGTAAACTAGATGTGAGTGCTGGTGATGAGCCAATTAAACAATCACCAATGATAATCAAAGTAGAAGAGGGAAGATTATTAAATACTATTCATATAAATGCAACATTTATTAGAGATGTAGTTAAGTGTGAAGATGACTCCTTACTGGTTTCATGTGCAACAAATGAAATGCTCAAGTACAAGCAATCAGGAGAATATATTGGTAAGGTTACACTACTACAAGGTGTGCGAGTTCACAGAATGTACAAAATGAAGAATGGTAACATAGCATTCACTGATTTTAATATTAATACACCTATCAAAATATGCAATATGAATGGTCAGGTGATTAAAATAATTGGTGAGGGAGTACAGAGTACACCACGAGGTATTCATGTGGATGAGATGTCTAATGTTTTGTATGTAGCAGATTTTGACAATAGCTGTGTGTACATGTTTGACATGAATAATGGCAAGACCATCGAAACAATAGGGTCAGAAGATACAAAAGCAGGTCAAATGAGTTATGTCATTGATGTTACTCTTACAAACCAAGGACACCTTCTTGTATTGGAGTATGGCAACAGTAGATTACAATTATTTAATAATGAGGGAAGGTTTATAAAAGTCCTTGTTGAAGCAGGTGATGAGAATGGTAAGGTGAGGTATCCATGTGGAGTAGTAGTTGATGAGGATGACAACATCATTATATCAAGTCAACACAAACTACAGCTCTTCAGTAATGATGGAAATTTCATTAAAAGAATTGATAAACCACAAGATGGAATCAACTATCCATGGGGATTATCTATCATTTCATATCATCCAAGGAGACTTGCAGTAACAAATTATGGTAATACAACAGTAAAAATATTCAATTATTAAATATTGACAGTCCATTTGCTTCCACTTGTGTGTTTTTAACAATTCAAATTTATAAGTGTAGTAATATCTACATATCCATTATTTCATATCATCCAGAAAGAGTTAAGTTATGGATCTTAAACTTAAAACAATTATTGAATACAATAATATCGAAATATTAAGTTGGCATAATTGTTATAAACCTGTTAACATATTTGATTATTGAATATCATATCCATATAGAGCTAAGTTACGTTTTTTTTAAACTGTTAAAATATTAATTATTCAACACAATGATATCTATAGAGTTGAAGTTATTAAACTGTTAAAATATACAAATGAAAACAATACTACTGTAATCTGCCAATCTCATTTGTAATTCTCATCAAATTTTAAGCACACACTATTGCTCTAATGATTTTATTTTTTGTGGTGCTTTTCAAAGTAGAAAATTTTAATCACATACACATACATGTTATTTTCTTGCATATTGATGTTAAACATTTTACTTTTCAATCTATTGGGGCTTTTTTGTACAGCCTATCAACTTATCTCTTTGATTTTCATAAATTTTGATAATTGCAAGTTTGTTTTGTATTTTTTAGTTCCTGTATATTTCCTTTGTGTTTTTCTGTATAAAAAAACTAACAAGCTCACAACATTATAAATACACCAGACATTCATATCCATTAAATGAATAAGATGCGCTGAGTCAGATTGATTATTCTGGTATATATTTAATTTTTCTTAAAAAAAAATAAACTTAAATCTGCCTAATTAATCTGATTCAAAGTGGTGGAGACAGGGAAATATTTAAAAGGGGTGGGGAGTGGTAAGCATTTTATTATTTCATCATCATAAAAAGAATACACTGTATAATGATTTAGTAGTTAAGCTTAGCTTTAGTTTGCATTCATCATAAATATAATCTGTATACAACCAATAAATTTATAGATATTTATATATACTTTGACAATAAAATATCTGAATCTGATATGTATGTACAGTATAATAAGCAATTAGTAGAGCTCCGCATAGTACACTATAGGAAAATTATTATACAAAGGTTGGATTTAATGCTTGAAAAAAATTTGCTAAGGGCCTACGAGGCCTGAAGGAAATTTTTGAATGCATTAAATCAAACCTAATTTTCCATCAGCGTATGATGCATGCTCAACTAATTGTTGCTTCACCGTCTTTTAACTTCAGTTTTTGATAACCAACTGTTGTAGCAGTCATCGGTTGCTATAGTGATATGATCAGTATAACTGTGCATATTTTTAATTGGCTGAGCATATGCTGAATTTTGTCCTGCAGTACGCTTTTAATTAACTACACATCAGCAGTACAGTATGGATACGATGAATAATTATTGTAATTTGTGTTGTATTAGAAAGAACTTGTTTGTAATGCTATTTTGATATACTTTCATCAAAGAAATAAACATTCCAGCATTTGAGAGAGAACACAGTCACTGACCTCATTGGTCGGTGCATGCAGACAGCTAAAATCGTGCGATGATTACAAAACTAGGCTAGGCCGGGCCTAATAGTAGAGGAGGCCTAGGCGGCCTCCTGCCAGGCTGTAGGCCTAAATCTTACTTTGTTCCTTGAGTCTTTAAAATAGGTCTAGAATATTCCTATTAAATGTTCAGTTTGTTGAGTTTATGAGGGTCTATTGATTCAATGAATTCCTTAATTGTTCTTACTTAATATTGAATTGAAGTAACTTTCTTTGGGATCTAATTAAGCTTGATGTACAAATGTAATTTTGAATTACAATTGAATTTTCAATTTTTCTGCACACAAACCTAAAAAAAATCAAGCCAAGCGTCCACTAATTGAAAAATTCTTAGATGGTGGGAAATTAACAAATAACATTGGAAGTTGCAGTGCTGACGTCATGATTGACTTATAATTGTTATTACTGTATACGATTCAGTAACCTTAGCTTTTGTTTCTATTGTGGCTTAATTTGTAGTACAGTTACTGTAATCTAGTAGTACACAGTAGTTTGTGGTCATGTATTACAAAAAACTGTATCTCATGATTACTCAAGATTGAATCCTATGATTAGTTATTAACACACAAATCAAACAGCTGATCATACCTTATTAAAAAATCTTTGAAAATGTCTGATGGCTCTTGGCAGATAACTGACACAGTAAATACTAAGCTCCGCCTCCTCATCATCTGTGTTCTGATATCAACGAAATAGAAAGAAAAGAGTCATCTATTAGGTGTTCCAGATTCTCTTTACAATATATTAATATACTGATTGACAAAGGGGGCTTCTTCTTGCTTAAAATGTAAATTCTATTATTTTATTTTTTGTATGACAGAAATGTTTATTTAGCTTTTGATGTAAAATGTTGGTACCACACCTACAATCGACTTAAAATAAAATACATTATAAATAAAAATTAAATACAGTTAAACTACTTAAGTTGACCTTGCCTACCTCGAATAATTTCGAAGTCGAAATTATTTTACATGCCAAAATGTTGTTTTTAATTAATTAACAATCTGTAAGTCGAATTTTATCTAAGTCAATTTTTCGCTTTGGATTTGACTTAGGCAAGTTCAACTCTAAATACATTTCAAAAATAATATTTAAAAAAAAACCAAGCATAAAAAATAAATTGCGACAAAGGAAGCTTCTTGTTAAAAAAGTAAGTGTTTATTCTATTTTTGTATTATTTTGTATTGTTTTATTTTTTTTACGAGGACAAAAATTTTTATTTAGCATTTGATTTAAAATGTTGGTAGGCCTACTGACATGAGAACGTCATTTAAAATTCATGTTTTACTTTATTTTTACATTATGTTGTACGTACCTATTTTTTTTGTCGAAGTCTATTATTAATAAAAATTTACACAAATCAACTTAATGTGTATCGTAATTTATAATAAGTGTCAGTGTTATTTTTCGTTCGATCGCCATAATCTGCTGCGCTTCAACGTGGTTGCACGCTTGATTGGTTTTCGATGCCGCTGGCATAACCTTAGCTTGTTGGGTTGCTAAATGCAAAAAATAAGTGCTAACTTATGCAGCGCCCCCTAAACTGCGTCAGCCAATAGAAAACAGTCAGAGGTGACAGTCAAAGTGTCATGCGCAATTGTTTTTATGAAGATAGCGTGGGACCGCTTGGTTTGCCCTAGCGTGAGAACGAATGCAAAATGTAAGAAAAGGATACGTTCCTTAATAAAGAAAACACACTCATGAACTTTTTATTAAACAATCAGTTTATTAAACAAATGAAATCTAGGCTTATTGCAATTAATTAATTAATGC
>NW_022696706.1:0-11958 GCF_011630105.1 Anneissia japonica
TTTGTATGAATGTTGTTATCTATTTGATATGACATCATACCATACACTGTGTTAAGAAATATTACAAGATATTATTAAGGTTTTTCCTTGTATGAACATTTATCAACAACACAAATAAAAATTTGCATTGACTTTTTGAATTGCATTGTATTGTATTTTACAATGCAATATGAAAAGAAGAAAATAACAGAACAGTACTTGCTGATAAATGATAATGAATACAGCAAAACTTATGCTGGTTGGCTGCATTGATAATATTATATAATTGTAATATTTAACACATGTTTATAAGTGGATTGGATTGAACTCTATATTCAGCTATGTTTAAAGCAGTTCTGTGTAGGGTATATGATGTGCTACAATGTTTCAATAATATTCATATAAAAGTTCAGATTTTTGTCATAAACTTCTTTCAACCTTGTGTTTAATGTTGTGTAGTTAAATGCATATACCCAGTAAGTGATCAGAGAGATAATGAAAGTGCTGATGGGATGCAACTGGCTGAACTGAGATATATTAAAAATTTATTTGCTTCACCTTATTGGAATCATCAATTGCTTTACTTTTATTCATTAATTCAGTCCATATTATCAAGGTCTTCAAGCAGTTAAACAAAAATCAACAGTCATGGCAAGAAATACTGATTAATGTTATTTATTTACATTGCATGCAAATAAAAACATTTGAAATTTTACATCAGCCTCAATGTATTCTTATTCTTTGAAGTAATTCAGTCTCAGTTTTCTTTTAAAATGTACATTTTTTTAATTATAGAAAAAAAAAAAAAAAACAACAAAAAGCGATTTCAATTCTTGCCCTTCCTACTATGCATATGTAGGCCTAGACAAGTAATACAATACACATTCAGTACAGCACGGTCGACTTTGGCTCAAAAAACTACGGTATGACACTCGACAGAAAACGGGAATTGCAATTTATTACCTCTAAAATCTTACAACTATTACCAATGTATTTTATTTAAAGGCTGGTATACTTATATCATATTGAAATATTCCACTAAAACCGGAGAACTTTCGTCCAAATTGCTACACATTGTCACTTTCCTCGCGACATTGTTTGCATTAGTTACCGAGTTTACAAGAACGTTTGTGATTGGCTAATAGCGCCTCATCAATGCTTAACAGGTATGGTAAGTGTGCTGTGATTGGGTACTGCTTTCGAGAACGACATTATTTTTTCGGAGATAAATTCTCATTTTTGGTTACAGTTTCCCCAAAATTTAAAAGTTTCAATAAAATAGTATTGACATTTTTGTGCGAATGCCAAGTAGCGCGGATCGGTTGGTCACCGAATTTGTAAACTAAGCCGATTTTGGAGCCTCAACCCACGGTCTCGAAGACGACGATATGAACAAATTTACTGAGTTAATGAATAATTCATGAGGGGTCCCCAAGTTATGTACGAAAAAAAAAATCGCGAACGGCACACCTACAGCCTAAGGCGGTGTTTATTCTCAATTAGGAAGTCATTTTATTATACAACTCTGTAAGGTTTTAATAGAGTAGTGCACAAGCTGTTATTTGGAACTTATATAGGCGTATACCGGTAAGAGATTCTATATTAACTTTTATACAGACAGATTGGTTTCCAGGAACTTAATCCATGAATATGACCGTGGAAGATAGAATAACACAGTAGGACTATTATACTCCTTATATACCGTATTACTTAATTTGTTACTTCAATAGACTTCTCAGTTTGAAAAGTAATACATTCTATTTCATAATATAAAAAAAATACAAAAACGGCGATGATAAGGATAGTAAATTTAATGATAATACAACTATTGACAATGAAGATAATGATAAAAATAGTAAAGATAAACACAATAATAACACAAAAGACGATGTTAATGATAACATGTATATAAATGATGACAACACCTCTATCAGAAAATTGAATTTTCTTTGCTGGAATATACACGCATTTATTGATAAAATTAACGATATTAATATTAGTGTCATATTTACAAAATTTTGATTTCATAAGTTTTTCATGTTATAACTACTAATACAGGAACACCGCAAGGCTGTGTACTCAGTCCATTGTTATACATTTTATATACAAATGATTGTAGGCCAAGTGCAAATAATACTATCTAAATAATGCTGATGATACAGCAATTGTTGGTCTGTTGAATGACAGACACTCTGAAATGCAATATCACGAAGAAGTATATGCTTTCTCTATGCAAAGAAAATAGCCTTATTGTGAATGAAAAGAAAACCCGAGAGATGATATTTGATTTTAGGAAAAATTAATTTCCTCTTGAACCACTCTATCTAAACGGCTCCATGATCGAAACCTTAACAATTATAAATACCGTGGTGTCATCATTGATGATGAATTATATTGGGTTGAACAAAGTAAAAGTACTATTTGTAAAGGTAACGTGCGACTGTTCTTCCTTAGGAAATTCGGTAAATTTGGAGTTGCCAAGTCAATTCTAAACTTATTTTATACTGCTGTTGTTGAAAGTTTCATTGCTTTCTGTTGTGCTGCCTGGTATGGTAAATGTAGAGAAGTAGAAAAAACTTCCATACAACGTATTCTGAAGAAATCCAGTAAAATCACGGGAATGAGTTATTCATTGATTGAAATTTGTCATAAACGTATCAATTCCAAAACCACTAATATTCTTAAGGATGTAAAACACCCGCTGTATAATAACTACTGCAAGTTACGTTCTAAGAGAAACAATCTGTATAGATCCATTAAATGTAGAACTGAGATATATAACAAATCATTTGTACCTTATTCAATTAGATTATATAATGAATAAATTTAGAATTCAAAATAATTATATAAATTTCATCAGATTTTTTTGAAGGAAAGTAGTCACAGTACAGTATAGAAATGTTTATTTAATTTTTAGGAATTTTTGATGTATTTTTTATGCTATATATATCACATTTTATCCCACAGAGCATTAGTATTTTAAAATTTATTATTGTAAATGAAATGTACTCAATATATTTTCCATTTATATAGACGGAATAAAAATTGAATTGAATTCAATTGAAGCAAAGATTATAAATGATTATGAATGTTTTTGGAAACTGAAAAGTAAACGCTCAAATACCGAACGGAACTCCGGAGGTATTCTTCTATTTTAAATCACATTTTTTTGTTGAAGAATTACCTAGTTCATCCGAAAATATTATTTGGCTTCGCATCAAAATCGATTTTAACTATCCAGACCATATAATCGGCTGTCTCTTATACACATCTAGATGTGTATAAGAGACAGGTGGGACACACAGGTGTATAATGTAGACATAGAATTACCGTGTAGAATTAATGGAGATAAAGTGGTAAATGGATATGGTAAAGAATTATTAAAATTTTGTAAAGAAACTAAGTTAAGAATTGTTAATGCCAGGATATGCAGAGAATTATCCAAAGCATTCACATTCATAAATTATCAGGGAAAAAGTGTAGTGGATTATATATTGACGAATGTAAATTATTTTAATATTATTACATTTATGAATATTGAGAACAGGGTTGAATCTGACCATATGACAACAAATTTTGTAATTGAATTTGTAAAGGCTGGAAATAGCGAATACTGCCTACCTGAGGCTGCTACAGCATTACTTGATTCTCCTTCAATGTCTTTGGCATGTTGCTCAGATAGCTCTAGCCTCCTCGATTAGTTTTGTGAGGTCAGCGTTGTATCCTTTAGAGCTTTGCGTCGGAGTCGCTGAGAAGCACAGTTCTGAATTATTTGATGCTTCACCTCCGCATCTGCGTCTGCAAAATCGCAATGTTGGGCAGCTTGTCTCAACCGAGTGACAAATGCATCCATTTTCTCGTCCCGGCTTTGTTTCAATTGTCGGAATGTATATATGGCATATGCAATAATTTTCCTGGGCTCGAAGTACTTTTTAAACTTCCCCTTGGTGGTCGTAAATGTATCGCCAGTGTCGTTGATTGTCGTGAAAGCATCGTAGACGCAGTCCCCAGCATAATGCAGAAGTAACGCTCGCTGGCGCTTTTCGCCTGTGACGTTCATTGCCACAAACAAGATTTCGAGTTTCTCGATCCACTTCTCCCATCTTTGGGCAAGCACCCCATCAGCGTGTAAATCAAAAGTCGGAAAGGAAGGTAAGATCTCCATGCTTTAACTATAATTTCCAACACGTATTCCGAATCGTCAAAGTGAATTAAATTAAATCCTCGTCCCCAGTGTGATGGTTCAACATCAAGGTATAAATAATGCACAAACAACTATAGCTTTGGTGAGTACTATGTTTATTGTAACAACACAACGTAACAAGAAGTGATACACAGTAATGAGAGGTATGAGAAGAAGAGCTAGATATAAAATGAGAGACACTTTTGTACTGCCATATGTTATGAATTTTACCTCTTTAACTAGGTTTTTCTTTACTTTGTTTAAGCATCTATGTAAAAATGGTTTCACCTGCCTTTTCTAACCCAAATCTTAATCAAGCTATCATCAATAGGCCTATGTATACACTTAAGTTCATTTAATTTGAGTACATGGTTAACAACTTTTAAAGGGTACCCATTCCATGACGTAAATTTTATAATGTTACAAAGTTCTGCTTGTAGCTTATCGGGAGTACAGTTTGTGGGCTCTTGAAACTAAACTACAAATCTATGGTTCCATGGGGCAAGCTATTATAATGAATATATTCACCTGTATGTGTATTTTTACGATATGCTTCCTACAACAAATTACTGTATGCAATTGTATTTGCAACTAAAAAAAGGTTATCTAAAAGCCTCATAGGCTATACAGTACTTGGAGTTGCACTAAAATAAAAAATACATCAGTATCAATTCAAACCTAATAACGAATACAGTATATATTTCGTAACATTAAATAGTGACAATTACACAGTATATATTACAATATGTGAAGATGGAGTGCCAGGAAGTCCAGACTCATGACGATGGGAGCACCCAGAAAAGGAGTTACAGAAACTCTCAAATGTCTTTCTTCTGCATATAGTAAGTTTCTTTAGTCGTTTCTTTTTTTTTCAATTTGAATTCTAGAGTATGGTATGTACCTGTGTATGTGTAGCCGCCAGTGTCTTGTTCCATGCCTGACGATCCTTTATTTTTTATATATGAATAATGACAAACCCCTAAAGTTCAGAGTTAAAAAATTCACCCAAAAGTCACAGATGTCCAGTTTACCATAATGGTTCTGTAGAGACTCTATGAGGAACAATTTTTACGATTTAGGCTTATTAACTTTTTCCACAAATTAATGTAATCATTAGACTAATATAATAAATTTTTCAAGAATTAATACAAAACATATAAGAATAATAGTAAGTTTAGATTGCTTCGGCCTTCAAGCTGTACTAATACTCAGTTGACATAGCGTAGGCGCTAGGGAGAGAGAGGGAGCAGGCCAAAGCTAGATATAGTATATGTAATATATGGCCTATGCTAGGTCCCATTTATTTGTCCTGTTTGCTGTAATTTAATGTAAGCTTGCTTATAATTTATTACAGCATGAGGAGGAATTATCACCCCACACACAGTGAATCCCACCTTCGCTCACCGCGACGTGAAAAAGCTACAGCGATCAGTCCAGCGAAACGAGATTGCGCATGCGCTAGTAATGCATTCAGCCACTCCAAATGAATAATTCATTATTCTTTGCTCAACTTACCTACGATAACAAAAATTCGCTTACCGCATTCCGCATTCCGCATCATTGTGTTGTATCCGTGTTTTGTTTTTGTTTACATATACAAATCAGTTAAAAACATTATTTATACTTTGTTATTTATAAGCACGCTTGCTGCAGGTGCCACACGATAAATGGTATGTCATGTCTATTTTTTATTTGGCTTATAATTTTGAGCATTTCCCTCTTTCACAAAATCCTCCTTTTTTCAAAAATGGAATCCGATGTAAATAATATAAAAGTCTATTTCAATTGCATTGAATTGAAGTTGTTCTTACGAGTTTGTCTAGCTATCTATTATAAATGTCAATGTCAGGTTGCCTAGAAACAGACAGACATTCTAAGGACAGACTGTGTATGCATAAAGGTTAACGTTTTCATCGTCATTTACCGTATTATTCAATCAATATGACAAAGTAGATACATAGTTTCTATTGTTATAGTAAATGAGCATAGTATAATGTATTCTAAACGTTGAGATACAGAAAATATAATCCGTATAAAGTTACTGATCAGTTTGGAAATTGTGATTTATGATTAACGTTAAATGGTTGTCTGATTGACGGGTAGGTGCATACGTCAGCTGCATCCAATAGGTTTTCCGGTGTATCTAACAAATCAGTGGAAGCAGCTGTAAATCGGTGATTTTGTGGTTTTTTCCCCTAGTCTATCAAGAGGTTTGTCCGGTAGCGTTTCATTCACACCTAAAAAAAAGGTTGAAAAGTTTTTATTTCAATAAACGCACCAAAAATTGAATAGTATAAGTTAAAAAAAAAACAACTTATTATATTTCCCAAGAATAGTGACAACAGGTTTGTCAAGAGACATATTTATATTATTTTGTTCTGATTGAACCTTTTTCTCAAATTTTACAACATCAAATTTTACAACATAAAATGTATATATACATGTAATATAATATATTGTACATGTATATATACATGTAATATAATATGCATATTATGCACATAACTGTAAACGGTAGGGAAAAGGAATCTGTGAGTATAGCTAAAAACTTACCAACCGACCCAAGAACATCAAGCAAGTATCAAGCGAGTGCAAAAGCCTCAATGGCCCAGTGGGTATAGAGAGCAAAATATTCCGGGTTCTAATCCCGGTTTGGGGAATTTTTAATATTCACATATTCTATACCATTTAATTTCTTCCTATACATATACATATATGAGTAGACTTTACATGAATTATGATTTTCCACTGGAGTCTGTTTGGCTAAATTCGCTGCTAGTCTATTTTCTACAGCTCTGATTCGTGGGCCTCTGGCATCAGTAGAAGATGCCGGGTCAAGTTCGCCAGAGTCTATGGAGTAATAATCAGGTTCATCTCCGTTTGCAGCAAATGCTATCGTCATTTCGAGGTTAGCATCTACAACAGATATTTCATCCGAAGCCTGGTAAAAAAATTCATAAAAAAATATTAACTAGCAATATACTTTTGTATAATAATAAATATATATAGAATAAATTTAAATGATGTTTGAATTGATATAAAAGTGAAGGAACACTATTTTAAAATAAATTCGAAGCTTTTGCTGGTCTAAGAAGCCTACCGTGAGAACTTTATGATTATTTAAATTTTTTTTTAAGCATGCCTAATTGGATAAAAATTAGTCACTATATTTTGTCACGCACATCTTTATATTATGCAAATTAGCTTAAATATTAGGGGTGAAAATGTAAGTTTCATATTCTTGGCAACCACTTGTCTTATTAAAGCTGTTTAGAACATGCATCTTTCTATTCTATATCTACTTTCATCGAAATATCATTAAATGTTGATCTTTAGCATAAGAATGTATATGAAGTGTAAACATTTGTTATAATGTTCCTATAAATTGCCAACCACTGGTAGTATGGAGTTTTTTAATTTTCTTTTTTTTTTTTTTGCCTGGAATCTATAGATTGAAATATGCGGAGTCCTATCTTTGTCACCAATTCATGTTTATCAGATTAGGGGTAAAATATTGCGCTCCCATATCTTAGCAGACGTTGTCCTTATAGACTTGAATCGTATTTTAAAGCTTATTTACAATAAATGGTTACAATTTACAAACAGCACTAAAAGCCTAGAACTGAGAAAACCAGGAAACTTTGTACACCAAAGTAGACAAAGTACAATGAAAGTTACATTTTTACCAATAGAGGCCAGCAACTATGTATTTTTTTTAATAAGTGTAATCAAATATAATAAATAGCAGAAGATAGAGCAGCTTCCCAATATAGTGGAACATCCGTTCGAAAGGTATTGTGGGTACACGGAGAGCAATTTTACCACGTCCGCGCAGCGGCGCTATATAGTAATGATAAAGGCACCACTCTGGTTCGTTTGTTTCCCTGTAGTTTCTTCACTTAGTAAAATATTCAAATTTTAACCCAATCGCGGGAGGGCGGATGTTCCATCAATTTTAATGCAAATACTCGGAACAGCTCATTCTTCTGCTATTTAAGTTCTTTGGTGTAATTGAAAAAAAGTAATTAATGTAAGATTGTCTTTCGAATAATACCACATATTCCCATGTTTGACTAAATGCGTCCGCTATCTTTTTTTTAACCAAGAGCGGCTACTTAACCTCCGCGAAAAAATTGGCAGCAATGTTTTTCTTGTTCAGTATAAAATTTCGCAGTTGCAATAAGTTTACATGAGTTTCGAACACAAAATAAGGGTAACTCCGACCTGCACTTACTGAGATACGACCCCCAAAATGTTCGTTGATACTTCCAGCTGCTCTATCTCTGGGTGAACTATTCACATTACTTTCCATATTTGTAACAATTTCATTGTACATGTATTTTAGGTCTGCATCACTTCCAAAATGTCCTGCAAGATAATAACTAAAGTAATGTCAAAACCGAAAGATCTGGGCTCACACATGCCGGAATGACAATCTCTTTGCTATGGCGTTTGGTCCAGATTGTGCAAGGCTGCGGGGTCTGCCACTATTCCCACCCAGCAAGTCTGTTTTACCTTTCCAGCATAGGTACTGTATACTCCTTGGATACAGTGACAAAGTATCTTGCCCAAGGACACAAACGACTTGCACAACGAGGGTTCCCAACCTCAAGATTGAAAGTCCGAGCCAAACTACTAATAATTGTTCATTCCATTTTTTAAAGAGCATAGGCGTCGATCGGTGGGGGACACGTCCCTCCTACTAGTCAAAGTAGGGGGACATCATATCAATTCTCCCAAGCGAGTGGAATGAAAGACAATTAAAAATTACCAATGTCAATTAACAATTACGAATGTCATGAGTTTTGTCTGTTCACTGTGCTCTGTTTCAAGTGTGGTGGGTATTTCCGGAACAAAACCGAGCAAATACGAACGTTGCTTTCTATGATGAGTATTTCAGTGGCGGATTCAAGAGGGGCCCCCGGCCGACCCTTCCTAAATTATTAACAATTTTAAGTAGAGAAAAAAAGAAATTAAATTTAAATTTATGCCTGAGAGTGCCATTTCCGGCGAACTAGGGGTGCAATAATTTAAAAAAAATTTTTTACCTCAACCCCCAACCATGGCGGGGCTGAGGTGCTCTACACTTCATCAGTAAAAGTCCCACCATGGACCTCTCTGTTTCGAATTCTTTAAATGTAGTGTAGAAATAAATGTAAATTGCATTCCTTAAAATCAATTAGATACGACTTACAAAAGTCGTGGCCACCTGTCCCCCTACGGGCCAAGACTGTCCTTATTTGCAATTTGTCCACCCACCCTTTATTCTAGAAGGGTGGTTGATATATTTTAGGGGTTTCTACCTCCTATCTACTTATAACAGCCAAATACCGAATAAAATACCATTTGCTGCTGGTTTTGACTGATCATTTTTCACGTCGACCACATTAACAGTAACAACTACTTGTCCATCTTTAGGATTCTCAACGTCAGTCTCGTCTCTCACAGCAAACAACTTCGACGTTGAAGGTTTATCAAAGTTATAACCTATTGCAAAATTAATAAAATACTATAATTATGAAGATTCATACGCTGTGGTTTAGGCGGTTTAATCAAATCTTCGTTTTGTGTAATATGATTAAACGGATAAATAAAAGTTAAACATTCTTCGCAGAAAACATTATGTACTGGCCTATCCTGGTCTGATGACTTAGCACAGTGGATATGTCTGTTTAAGTATTGGATGCCTTTAATAATATCAGAACAAACATTACATTTCATTATACATATCAATAAATTCAGAAAAGTATAATTACAGTATCACAATGAAATCAGTAAAAAAGAAAAAAAATATATAAAATAGTTTAAGATTTAGCACAGTTGATATGTCTTATTTTCTTACAGTTACAGCAGTTTAAGTATCAGTTGCTTTTTATAATTTTAAAACAATCATAGCATTTCATTATAGGCCTACATATCAATAAATTCAGAAAAGTATAAATACAGTATCACAATAAAATCAGTAAAAAAAGACATGCTGTTACTATCCCATTTACCAGCAAACCCTTTAAAAGGGCATTCAGGCGGGATGGTGAACCAGGTTTTGCCAGAATCTTATCTCAATAATCCAATTAATCATCAAAGAAGAATACCTCTACTTTAAGAGTCATTATCACAGCAGCCATTGCTGTTTCTCAATAAATTACCAGTATAGTATTTGAAAACCAGGCTGGAAAATTTTAAAAACCTGTTGTTCAAAAAAATTTGGCATTTTTATTACCTTAGCTATAATTTCAGATAAAAATCATAATAGATATGCTTTTGAATTTTAAAAATCAATGACTTATGTTAGAAGTTACAACATGGTTTTTGATTTAATTGTGCTAGTCTTCTTATGAACTATTCACAACTAATGAGCTTCACTTTTAATCTTGTTACAAAATTCCATGAAGCAGTAATAATTGAGATAAGAAGAGATCAGCAAAACCTGGATCAAAAATTGAAAATTTGGTAAATGGTGAAGTTTCCTCATGAAAAAAATATAAAATAGTTTAAGACTTAGATTTAAAAAAATATATATATGCACAGCCTACCAAAACCTTTCTTCATAATTTCACATGATTACAGGAGTCTTTGATTTACAGCAGTTACTGCTTAAATATCTATCATTTGCTTCTACTAAAATTAAAAATTAATTACTAAAATTAAGTATTAACTACTAAAATTAAGAATTAACTACTAAAATTAAGAATATTGTCAAAAAGGTTTTTAATTGATTTATAACAGGGGTGTGAAATGTACATAGTGCACTACAAAAACACGCACATTGACGATAATTATTTAAATATATGATTCAATATCATTGTGGTAAAAAATAATGAATGTAAATAATATATAGGCAACAGATATTTTTTTTAAAGTGGTCCAGACGAGGCAGGTGCAGCCGGCGAGATTCCGACGACAACCACTAGCAGCTGTCCTTCCGCAACAACAATTTATCAACAGCATTTTCATCCGCAAAATTTGCGCTAGGTGGCTTACGACCGCCTTCCTGATGGTACATGTATGGATGGCGACCACTTTCCAGACAACTGTTTTCTATGGAGCAACCTTCCCAACTGGACAAGGGATATCCAGCAACATTCCTCATCCAGAGTTGGATGAAGGAAGATATATACCTTTTTTTTATTGGGGGCCATCCTCAATGGGCCTTTAATACACCAAAAAGAAAATGGAAGGGTACGGGAAAAAACCTTTAGTACCCACTGAACCCTTAAAAGCTCATTAAGAAACACTGAGAGGAGCACCCAAGGACCTTGAGATTGTAAATGTATCTTTACCACTACACTATAGATCCACTCTGTAAATCATCAACATCTTTGTGTATCGGGTATTAAATGCGATATACAAATCATAAGCACACATTCAATATACAAATCATAAGCACACATTCAATGCACCAAAACACAGAAACAGCACAGAACTTTCTAAGTTCATATGGAAACTAAAAGACAGCAAAACACAATACAATATCAAATAGTCCATTAATGATAGAGTCTCATCCTACTCACCCAAAACAAAGCAATGCCAATCTATGCAAACAAAAAAAAGTTTCACATAATTTATGCAGACAAATAATCTACTTTGAACAAAAGGCACGAACTCCTTTCAAAATGCGGACACCGTGCCAAATTCCTACTCAAAAACACATAATACCTAATTTGCATCTACACCGGCCCAACTCTACATATACACGTCAAATTTGAAATTCCCTCCACTCCTGAAGATTGCCTAGTGCATGAGACAGCTTGTAGAGTGAAATTACAAGTTCCCTGTTACAAGTATTATACTATTAT
>NW_022696706.1:12071-25373 GCF_011630105.1 Anneissia japonica
ACATACATACATACATACAAAGGGGATGGTCTTTATTTGAAGGGGTCTTATATTAGAGGGAGACCTGTAATATGATTGTCCTCTTATTCCTGATAATCAGACCCACCTTTTCCGGCATGCTGATCTTCTTTTATGTCAGCCACATCTACGACAATTGCTTCTCTATCTTCTTGATCCTGCTGACCATCAGACTGATCATCCATCGTGGCAGCCTGGTAATTTTCTACGGCATCGGCCGCATCTACAAGTGCTTGTCCATCATCCCAATACTGAGAATCAGACCGCTTATTCTTCATGACAGACTGATCATTTTTGACGACGTCGGCCTCATCTACAACTGCTTGTCCATCATCTCGATACTGCGCATCAGACTGATTATCCCTCATGACAGACTGATCATTTCGAACGGTGTCAGCTGCATCTATAACTGCTTGTCTATCATCTCGATACTGAGCATCAAACCGGTCCTCCCTCATTACAGACTGATAATTTTTGACGGCGTCTGTCCCATCTACAACTGCTTGTCCATCACCTCGATACTGAGCATCAGACTGATCATCCATCATGACAGACTGATCATTTTCGATGACGTCAACCTCATCTACAACTGCTTGTCCATCATCTCGATACTGAGTATCAGACTGGTTATCCCTCATGACAGACTGATCATTCTTCACGACGTTGGGCCAATCTACAACTGCTTGTCCATCACCTCGATACTGAGCATCAGACTGATCATCCATCCTGACAGACTGATCATTTTCGATGACGTCAGCCTCATCTACAACTGCTTCTCCATCATCTTGATACTGAGTATTAGACTGATCATCCATCCTGACAGACTGATCATTTTCGATGACGTCAGCCTCATCTACAACTGCTTCTCCAACATCTTGATACTGATCATCAGACCGGTTATTCCTTATAGCAGACTGATTATTTTGGACAACATCGGCCGCATTTACAACTGATTGTCCGTCATCTTGATACTGACCATTAGACCAGTTATTCCTCATTGCGGACAGATCTTTTTTGACGACATCGGCCGCATCTACAACTGCTTCTTGTCCACTCTGATAATCCAATTCACCTCTCCAACCAATGGTTGAAGGCTTGTCAACCTCACATCCTATCAAACACAATTGAATACTGTTAAAAATAAAAATCATTTTTTAATATTATTAGCATTTTCATTATTTATTTATTACATTATCATTACCTTATCACATTATTTTTACTACAGGTACTATTATTCTTATTATTAACCTACTATACAATTAAAGTGAGCTTTAATTCAAATTAAAACTAAATGTTTCTTAATTATTAATTGGTAAATTAAACTGGGTAACTCTTGAATTACAGTAAATACAGTACAACAATCGTCTAAATATCTTCTCAAACTCAGAGGTCGTCTTATACTTGGTTCGCCTTATACGCGAGTACATTTAGTGTCATAATTAGTATTATTATCATTATTATTATTTGATCATAATCATCTCCGCCAGGAAATTTTATTATGTTTTCAGTCGTGTAAGTGTGTTTGGGTGTGGGGCGGGGGGTGTATGTGTGTGTTTGTGTGTCATGATTTGGTGTTTTCGTGTGTGTGGCCTTTGTTTTTTTTTGTTCGAAATATCTCAAAAAAAGTTGCACAGACATAATAAAAAATAACGGAGTGTTAAGTATAACAAAATGAAGAAATGATTAAATGTTGGTGACGGTCCAGAATAGGGAGTGGATGCGAGGACCATTTAAAGGGATTAAAGACCAACCGTCCTAGAAAAAATATTTCAAAAACTAATCAACTGATATGAATGGAATTTTTGTGAAAGTTTAACCAGTTAAAAGGAAGAAATTATGATGACAACTCATATTCAGGTGTGAACTTGAGAATCAATTAAATTTCTAAGGTTGTGCCTTTCTTGTGTACAAATCTCAAAAACGGCTGCACAAACCGAAATGGAAGTTACAGGAAGTGTTAGGTATGACACAAGGATGAGGTGATTAAATTTTAGTGACGACCCGGATTAGGGTGTGGATATTATGACCATTCAAAGGAAAACCTCCCAAACCAGATATTTCTAAAGCTAATCAAATGATGTGAATGCAAGTTTTGTGAAAGTTTAATCAAGAGATTTTCGGTGGGCAAATAATTATATGCTCTATACTATGAGTGCTCTTGTTATGATTATTATCATTATCATTATTATGATTACTATTATTATTATTACAATTAACAAAATCATATTTAAATAGTATACTTACCTTCATAACCTTGAAAACATTAAATTATAAAGGTAATGTAAGTAATAAAAATGAGTAAACAATGCAGTGGTCTTGTCTTAGCTCTTTCTACTTTACGTCAATATATTTCAGCTAACAAGATCGCAAATGCTACTCAAAAAAAGATAAAAATAAAGTATATTGTGAACAAATATAAATTATTAGAAAAAAAGTTAGAAATTACAGATTTCATCTAAAACATAGACATGTTCAATAAGATTAAAACTAAACACATTATTATAATAATAATAATTAGAGACGGTCCTTGTTGAAAACTGCTGTGATTGGTCAAGGAGGTTTGGTGAATGGATTTCTGGAATGTGCGAGAGTGAGTTTTGAATTTTTTACTCTGGGAAATGTAGTAATTTGGGGGTTGCGTATGCACCTGTCGCACCTCCTCCTCACCCCCTTTGCGGGCCTGTAAATAGCACATTAGTATTCTTTTTATTAATTATTTTACTGGAAACAGGAGAAAACATATTAGAAGCAAAATTGAAAGGAGGAGATAGAAAAAGGCACACACCATTGTGGACAGAAGAAGACAGAGAAGCAGTGGAAGAGAATCTAAAAATATTTTTTTATATGGTTAAAAAAATAGAATCCCAAGAGATGACTATTTCATGGCTAGAAGATAAATAGATAAACAAAAAGATTGTAAGACCCTGGAGGTATTTTAAATTGAGAAGGAGATCACTCGAAAAAGCTACGCGCATGCAGCGCTATGCAAATGAACCACTTTGATCGAAGCTGCCGCAGCACGTGAAGAACGTTCGCGAGATTCCTTTGAAGTCCAATGCGTTCCCCGCCATCAAATTTTCAGCAGGCATAGTTTACCAAAAAAATTAAACATGGCGAAATGGAGAGCATCTTCTTTTCTCGATGCGCACTACATACAGTCAATCACTATGGCTGCGTAATCGTTTCCATTTTGAAGCTGATACATTTATCTCTCATAAAATATCAAACATATTAATATTTTCCACCAAAAAAAGTTTCGAATTTAATGGAACATTTACATGACCTTTAAAAGTATAGTATATTTCAACTTCAATTTTCATAAATTGGCCAAAATTCGCTAATTTTAATTTTAACAGATATTAATTTATAAATGATTGAGGATTATAATAAACTAAGTCATTTTAGGGTTAACGAGGGTTAACTATTCGAAAAATCAATCCAAAATCTGAGTATTTTTCAGTTTTACGCTGACTTAGCTTTATAGTCGAACCAATCAATCTTTAAACAGAATTATAATGAACACAGAAGTAATTTTAACATCTTTTACGGAATCTGTTCCTGAAATATACAAAGTAATAACATACTAAAGTCCAAAAAAAAATCTAATCAGGAGAACATTGTTCATTATAAAGATATTTAATGAGTTAAAATCAAACGCTTTATTGCACAACTGCTCTGCCGGACGCGTATAAATGCATGTCGTTGCCAAGTTGTTGCTAACGAAAAAATGTGAATTATAGGGTAATACGCCCGCGCGCGATCCAAAGGCGGGAACACATAGGTTTGTCGCGTCAAAGGGATCTGTTGCCGAGTGATCTCCTTCTCAATAATACCTTCATGGTAAGACCAAAAAAAGACTTGCCTCCCACACCAGACTGGTCATTTTCAACAATATTGCCTTCTACATTTTGTCCATCTTCTAGGTCCTGCCAATGAAGCCTGCCTTGCACATCAGACTGATTGTTTTTGACATCGTCTACATCTTGTCTACCTTCTCGATGCTCACCATGAAACTCGCCACTCACATCAGACTGATCATTTTTTACATTGGCCACATCATGTCCACTTTCTTGATCCTGACCCTCAGGCTCACCTCTCGCATCAGACTGATCGTTTTTGACATCGGCCACATCTTGTCTGCTTTTTTGATCCTGCCCATTAGACGTGCCTCTCACATTAGGCTGATCATTTCTGACATCGGCCACATCATGTCCACCTTCTTGATCCTGACCATCAGACACACCTTTAACAGACTGATCATTTTTGACATCGGCCACATCTTGTCCACCTTCTTGATCCTGACCATTAGACTCGCCTCTCACATTATACTGATCTTTTCCATCAGCCACATCTTGTCCACTTTCTCGATACTGACCATCAGACTCGCCTCTGAAATCAGACTGATCATTTTTGACATCGGCGACATCTTGTTCACATTCTCGATCATGACCACCGGACTCGCCTCTCACACCATACTGACGATTTCTGACATCGGCCACATCTTTTCCAACTTTGGACTCCTGACCGTCAGACTGGCCTGCCACATCACACTGATTATTTTTGACATCATCTTGTCCACCTTCTTTATCCTGAACATATGGCTCGCCAATCACATTATCGGATGAAGGCCCATCAACATCACAGCCTACATAAAAATTCATGAAATTCTCCTTAAAGAATATTATATATGCAATTATAGTAAAGTTCTGAGGATGGTATGTAAAATAAAAGCAGAAGTCATTGCTTCTTGAATAAATTTATTTGTTTGTTCTTTATATTGGGCTACCTCTGCAGTAAAATGTTACTGTTTGTAATAAATTACCATTCCTTGCCTTACTTTAACATATTTAATACAAAGAACATTCTAGAATAACATTTAAATGATTAAAGAAACTGTAAAACACATTGGTAATTACAGGAACACATGACACCATGTAGAATCCAAGAGTAATATTTGGAAGTTTCTGGAATCTTGGGTACTTTAGAGGCATATAAGCCTAATTGGTTAATTATGATGTAAGGTAACCAATGGGGAACTTAGGCAATATGGAATGCTCTTGAATGCTCTGGAGTTATACAGCTAGGTTATATTAGCTGATAGTTTTATCTTTCTGGAGCTCTTTCTGAAACACATGTTTATGTGCATGTTGTGTTATTTTGATACCGGATTCTTAAAGGCCTGTTTATACTTCAACGATAACGATAAAAAAAAAGCTAAAAAGCAATAGTTCATATAGAAAATAAAAGAAATAAGGGAGGTTTTTAAACTAGAACGATTCGATAACGATTTATCAGTTATGCGATAACAACATATTTTGACAAATCAAATCAGATGACGTCATAATCATGGAAAACCATTAAAATCGTCGTAGTAGCAAAGTTTTTTTTTTCCCATAATCTTAAGGTGCGCTCTAAACATGCTACCTTATCATACCAATTTCTTTTTACACAAGTAACTTTATCGTAGCCCACAAAAATACCAAGAAATTCAACAGGTTCTTTAACAAAATGATTTCACATGTACTGTTGGATTTATTCTTATTAGGACCAATCCACATGCCTTTGGTTTTTCCTTATTTAGTTTGAGACCCGAAACGTTGCAAAAACACTCAATTTCATTGAAAAATGATTAATACTCTGTTTATCTTTTGCGAAGATTACCGTATCGTCTGCTTACTGTGCAATTTTAACGGGGTTTTTTTCTTCACTTATTGACAGAAGTGACAGATACCTTCGCAAAGTGGATTGCTTCTAATGTTACATGCCATTATTTCTACCACAAGAATAAACAATAATGCTGAAAGTGGACATCCCTGACGGATCCCAGAATTCATGACAAAATTTGGAGACATCCAACCATTATTAACGGTACAGCTTTCTGTATTGGTGTACAAACCCAATGCTAGAACTCCACTCCAAAACCAAAGCATTATATTGCTTTTAACATGAATATTCTATCTATTGAGTCGAATGCATTTTGAAAATCAATAAAAATTAAGGCGCCCTCAATATTATTATTATCAGTGTACTCTAATAAATCATCAATAATTCTTATACTTTCTCCTCCAAACCTACCATGAATATATCCTTTTTGGTCATTGTTGACTATAGAATTAATTACGGATTGTACTCTATAGGCAAGCACATACGCTGCGATCTTGTAGTCAACGTTTAGAAGAGTTATTGGCCTCCAGTTTTCAAGGTTTTCACGTTCACCTTTTTTGTACATTAGTGAAATTATACCTCTACGTTGCGAAGTGCTTAGTTTGTTATTATGAACATTGCTAAAATTGATTGCATCACATACCATGTTTCCAATATTAGGCCAGAAAGTGCGGTAAAATTCTAGAGTAAGACCATCTGAACCCGGACTTTTGTTGAGCCTCATTTTGAAAATGGCATCTTTACATTCGTCATACATTAGCAGGCCTTCACACTTATCTTTACTTTCATTAGACAATTTTGGTATGTCTGATTTTTCAACATATTTATTGATGCATTCCTTTGAAATATTTTTATTTTTATATAATTATTTATAAAATAGCATTTGCTCATTAAGAATTTCATCCTCATCTGAAGTATATTTTCCATTATGTTTAAGAACAGAAGTAATGTGTTTTCTTTTTGCGTTGCTTTTTTCTAACCCAATACAAAACATCACCCTTTTCAAACCATTCAACGCGTGATCTAATTTGCGCTCCATTTGCTTCAAAAGTGTAAATTTCATCTAATTCATTCAACTTATTACCTGCTTCCTCGCTATACATAATATCAATAGTGTTTGTCAAATCAGTGATTTCGTTCATTAAATTTTCTTGAACTAATTTCCGTTGCTTTGCTTTTCTCGAACAATAACCAATTGAAAAATCTTTTATTTTAATTTTTAGGTATTCCCACAAATCCGCAGAAGTAAGGCCATATTCATTTTTTTTAACGCTTTCAATAATTTTTACAGTTTTTTTGACATATACTTCATCATGTAAAACACTATTATTTAATTTCCATATACCATATATATTATTTCAATCAAACTGCAGGTTGTAGTGGTGACCAGTTAGAGCTGCGCTTATAAGAATGATTTGCTAGTACGCCCACTAAACCTCTCTGATACGATGAATAAACTGATTGTTGCCAGACCTATTGACGATAATCCACTGTATGAAAACTTTGTAAAGGTAACAAGTTGCTGTGACTCACTTACCATGGCTAGAAACGTAGTGTTGGTATAATGTTAATGTTCAATTTACTAATTTAGGTTTTTTACAAATTTAGGCTACAGTTTAGGGTCCGGGAGGTGAAGCCCTCATAAGCTCTAGCATATATATAGCCTTTTATAAGTCGTATCTAATTAATTTTAAGGAATGCAAATAAAATTTATTTCCATACTACATTTTACATGGACGTATAGTCTATCTTATACTGGGAGCCACAAAGCAAACATGGCACCTTTAGAATCCCGGAAATGGCACCGGGGTTCACTATTCATAATTTGTATGAGATTGAATCACTGTTTAAGCAAAATAATGTTACATGCTGTGTATTATTGTGGTTTAATAATGCAATTTGAAAACAATTTTGGCATTTGATTTATTTAAAGTGCCACTGCCACCTATTTTGACAATGAGCATTTTTATATACATAAATATATTATAAACGTTTGTGTTGGTCATATATTACAAAAATAAAATTGATTTTGTACAAAAAATGAGTTTGAAGTGTCATTTTCGTACTGAAAGACCTCAGAAACAAGGAGGTCACTCAATGACGTCATTGGTGACCAACTTTGCCAAAATTCATCCAAGCGCAAAATCAAAACAAATACTGCGGTTGTAGGTCTAGCGGAGGAACAAAAAAAAGCATGAATGGTATGGAGAATATTTCACCTCTTCCTCATCGTACAGTATGAAGAAACGACAGATGAGGAAGACAATGATTGTGGTCCATACTTAATTATGAGTCTTGGTATGAAAAAGAAAAAAATACAGGACGATATTACGAATTAGAATTCGTAGGGTAGGCCTAGGCCATATCCTAGGCTAGTTGGTGTGGGAGCATGAGTGAGCCTCTCGTCGTATCGATAGATTGTTTATGTAATAATAATAATATACTTTATTTAAACACCGAGACACTTGAATCACCCATGGGTGTTTTTCATCAACGCCGTGCAAGGCCATACATAATTAGAAAAGAAAAAAGTATTGAAAACAAAATGAATTAAAGAAAACAACAAAAACATAATATCTTAACTACCAGTGAAACTATCCCCCACCGGACACCAACCCGGTATTTCTAAGTTTCGGGGATGACATGGATAAAATCAAAAATTTTTATGAAGACTTTGCTTGAAAATATGGAGATTGGAAGAAGTTCATCGGAGAGGTCATTCCAAAGCATAGCACCATGGTATGAGAGGCTACTTTTCATGCACTAGTGTTCACTTTAGGAATGTTAAAGATTTAATACATAAGCCTCAATCGCACTGGATTTAATTCAGTAAAAAGTAACTGGCTTGTCGGTAAGTTTGAAAGAAAAAATCCAGTGCGGATAGTCCCGCTCGGTTACCTTGACTGTCGCCACCGGTTAGTTTTCAAGAGTGAAATTTACACAGGAATTCCTATCGAGCTACTTTGACCGGCCTGGAAAATCCAATGCGAACAGCCACAGGTCGGTTAAATTAACCAAATCCAGAGCCTCATTGTTCATTGGGTGACCTTTATCGCTCTGTGAAGCACTGGCGCATGCGTATAATTAGTTGACCTGCTTCTTCTCATTGTTTTGGTTTATTGATGTGTACATTTCGATTTTTGTGCAAATGTTATACTACTGTGCTGTATTGATCGTACGAAGATCGTACTATTCGACTAGTTGATCACAAATCATTATTTTCTAACGTGTTACTTTCCCTTAAATAGTAGTATGGCACGATTTCGGTAAGAACTAGCTAGAAAGTAAGTGCAAATCAGCGCGCGAAACAGATCAAGGGATCAGAAGGCTGTGGGTCATGTCAGTACAGTACGGGTCATGTTACGGGTCAATATGTACCGCCCTCAATAGTTAATTTTACATTACTCTGGAAAACTAACCGAGTTGAAAAGTCCAAGTGCGATTGACGGTAACATTTACCCTAAAAATGTTTACCGTAATGACGGTTACATATTCCCAAAATTTAATCCAGTGCGATTGAGGCTTTAGTTATTGCTTCAGTATTGTGCATTCTTTGTTTAGGATTAAGTAGATTAAGGTCTTGGATTTGGAGTTTATCAAAATGTTTTTTTTTCCTTGAATTACTCCAAACGACACTGCAGTAGTTGAAGTGTGAGCTATGATAGTTTTGTATATATTACTTTGAATTTTTTGAGAGACTAATGCATTTGACTTTCTTAGGTACTACAAGCCTGGCAAAACTTTAGCATTTACATGATCAGCATGGTTTTCCCATGTGAGGTTTCATCAATACATACTCCAAGGTGCTTACAACTCTTTACCCTCATGAGACTTTGCTCATCAATTTTGATATCAGTATCACTGTTTGAAATCTTAGAAAGCTTCTGATGTGTCCCTATGATCATATATTCAGTTTTATTAATAATTAAGCTGAGTTTGTTAATTTTAAGCCACTTTTGAAAGTTTTTCAGCTCCTAATTAATTACCTCAACGATATTATTAATGTCAGGAGATGAATAATACATGAATGTAACATCTGCATACATACTAATATTTACATTTTTAATACTCATTGGAAGGTCATTTACATATAGTAGGAAACTTAAGGGTATGTTACAACCGCTAATGTAGAAAACAACAGCTATATGTAGTAACAACCGCTAATGTAGCACACCGATTATGGAGTAAAACTCCCCACTAATGTAGAAACATCAACAGCTTATGTAGTAAAAAGAAAATCAACCCCAGCTAAAATGTAGAACATTCAACAGCTAATGTAGTAACGAAAATTGCCTCACAGCTAATGTAACTACTATCGCCAGCTAATGTAGAATATAGTATAAAATCCTCCACCCTCCAAAAAATAAAATACTCGCTCTCTCATGTCCATTTTCTTTCTGTGAGAGTTTCATTACTTTTCATCTCTCACTCATAGTCATTTCTCCCCGTGTGGATTCATTTCTGTCTCATGTCCATTTTCTTTCTGATGTTTGTTCATTTCTCTCATGGTAATTTATTCCTTTTTCATCTCTCACTCATAAGCCTCAATCACACTGGATTTATTTCAGTAAAAGTAACCGTCTTGTCGGTAAGTTTGACTGAAAAAATCCAGTGTGAATAGTCCCGCTCGGTTAACTGGACTGTCGCCGCTGGTTAGTTTTCGGGAGTGAAATTTACTCAGGAATTCCTACCGAGCTACTTTGACCGACCTGGAAAATCCAATGCGAACAGCCACAGGTCGGTTAAATTAACCGAATCCTGAGCCTCATTGTTCATTGGGTGACCTTTATCGCTCTGTGAAGCACTGGCGCATGCGTATAATTAGTTGACCTGCTTCTTCTCATTGTTTTGGTTTATTGATGTGTACATTTCGATTTTTGTGCAAATGTTATACTACTGTGCTGTATTGATCGTACGAAGATCGTACTATTCGACTAGTTGATCACAAATCATTATT
The DNA here is from genome assembly GCF_011630105.1 of Anneissia japonica. Taxonomy (NCBI): domain Eukaryota; kingdom Metazoa; phylum Echinodermata; class Crinoidea; order Comatulida; family Comatulidae; genus Anneissia; species Anneissia japonica. The sequence goes on from NW_022696706.1 coordinate 22,711, forward strand.
TTCTAACGTGTTACTTTCCCTTAAATAGTAGTATGGCACGATTTCGGTAAGAACTAGCTAGAAAGTAAGTGCAAATCAGCGCGCGAAACAGATCAAGGGATCAGAAGGCTGTGGGTCATGTCAGTACAGTACGGGTCATGTTACGGGTCAATATGTACCGCCCTCAATAGTTAATTTTACATTACTCTGGAAAACTAACCGAGTTGAAAAGTCCAAGTGCGATTGACGGTAACATTTACCCTAAAAATGTTTACCGTAATGACGGTTACATATTCCCAAAATTTAATCCAGTGCGATTGAGGCTTTAGTTATTGCTTCAGTATTGTGCATTCTTTGTTTAAGATTAAGTAGATTAAGGTCTTGGATTTGGAGTTTATCAAAATATTTTTTTCCCTTGAATTACTCCAAACGACACTGCAGTAGTTGAAGTGTGAGCTATGATAGTTTTTTATATATTACTTTGAATTTTTTGAGAGACTAATGCATTTGACTTTCTTAGGTAGTACAAGCCTGGCAAAACTTTAGCCTTTACATGATCAGCATGGTTTTCCCATGTGAGGTTTTCATCAATACATACTCCAAGGTGCTTACAACTCTTTACCCTCATCAGACTTTGCTCATCAATTTTGATATCAGTATCACTGTTTGAAATCTTAGAAAGCTTTTGATGTGTCCCTATGATCATATATTCAGTTTTATTAATATTTAAGCTGAGTTTGTTAATTTTAAGCCACTTTTGAAAGTTTTTCAGCTCCTGATTAATTACCTCAACGATATTATTAATGTCAGGAGATGAATAATACATGCATGTATCATCTGCATACATACTAATATTTACATTTTTAATACTCATTGGAAGGTCATTTACATATAGTAGGAAAATTAAGGGTATGTTACAACCGCTAATGTAGAAAACAACAGCTATATGTAGTAACAACCGCTAATGTAGCACACTGATTATGTAGTAAAACTCCCCACTAATGTAGAAACATCAACAGCTTATGTAGTAAAAAGAAAATCAACCCCAGCTAATGTAGAACACTCAACAGCTAATGTAGTAACGAAAATTGCCTCACAGCTAATGTAACTACTATCGCCAGCTAATGTAGAATATAGTATAAAATCCTCCACCCTCCAAAAAAAAATACTCGCCTCCCCCCCCCCACCCAGGTAGTAGTAGTAGTAGTAGTAGTAGTAGTAGTAGTAGTAGTAGTAGTAGTAGTAGTAGTAGTAGTAGTAGTAGTAGTAGTAGTAGTAGTAGTAGTAGTAGTAGTAGTAGTAGTTAAAAACCACATTCGCGCCCCCATCAGCCCCCCCCCCTTCAAGACTTCTAGATACGCCACTGGATAGACGACGCCACATCACTCTGCCTGCCGATTGTCGGTGGCAGCCGGATCGTTCTCCACATAATCATTGTCGATCTTAAGAACAATGCGAAACAATTATTAAAGTGTATTGATTAGTGGTTACCGAGATGAGCAATTTGAGGCAATTTTCGTTGCTACATTAGCTGTTGATCTTTCTACATAAGCTGGGGTTGATTTTCTTTTTACTACATAAGTTGTTTGGGTTTCTACATTAGTGGGAAGTTTTACTGCATAATATGTGGAGTGTGCTACATTAACAGTTGTTACTACATTATCTCTTGTTTTCTACATTAGCGGTTGTAACAGGGTCCAAGAATGGAGCCCTGTGGAATTCCACAAACATTATTACAAACACTTGACATTACACTATTAACATTTGTCCTTAAGATAATCTTTAAACCAATTAATAACAGCTTCACTAAATGAAAAATATTTTTTCAATTAAAATATCATGATTTACCGTGTCAAATGCCTTTTTAAGGTCTAACATGACTACACACATACATACTAAATTTTACATGGACGTATAGTCTATCTTATACTGGGAGCCACATAGCAAATATTGCACATTTAGAATCCCGGAAATGGCACCTATTCAGACTTGAAATTTAAATATTTTATCTCCATTTTCTTGTTATTTTGACAAATGTAGGGGATCCTGGTCAACTGGGCACCCCATCCCCACTGGATTCATATGATACATGTCCTACAGTCAATGTCAGAGACATAATATGCTGTTATGTATAAACAAAGCCCTTTCAGATCAGTTTATATCAGGGTGCTATAGAGTGTGGATCCTATGGGTAAGGTCACCGCAGGGAACCCTAAGGATCGGTGGTCCTCTGCTTAGTTGTTTTCTGGGCTGGCAATGCTTGCCCCCCCCCTCCCCTCAAATTTTACCCTGACTGCGCCTCTGTATTTACAGTTACATCTTAGATGGTTACAAAATAAACCAAAAAACTAAGTCCTTTCCGAGCCACTAGGGCTCATAGGGCTGGAGCATATCCCAATCATAGTGTGAAGCGGATGAGAGTTATACTCCCCCTGGACGGGACATTAATCCGTCGCAGGTTAGTCACAAGCAGTTTGCTGGTACCCATTGATACAGCTGGGTGGACTGAAGCAATGTAGCTAAAGTGCCTTGCCCAAAGATACAAGCGAATCTGCACAGTGGAGACTCGAAACCCCGACCTTACGATACTTTTAGACATTAAGATATGTTGATTCATCTGTATATGTAATTTTTGTATTTTATTTATATTTTTTTTTAATATTCTTCGACTTTTTACTGGCATA
>NW_022696706.1:25542-33454 GCF_011630105.1 Anneissia japonica
ACCAATTATCAGCTCCAGTGATTATGAACAATTAAATGTTAGCTGTAGACCTGTCTCTTATACACATCTCAGTCTTTGTTCCCGAGAACCATCAAAATCTGGAATTAACTGCCACAGTCTATCATCAGTACAACTACAGTAAGTGCACAATTTTTAAAGAGGCTTTTATAAAGAGCACCTTGTGAATTAAAAGCAACTAAAGCACTTCCCTGCCTCTTAGAAGGAAACAAACCAAGTACCAAGTATTTTTTTATATAGCGCTCTATACAACTGTGGAGGACACAACTAAGTCTCGGAGCGCTTTTCATTATTACCCTAGTCTTCGGAATGATGCCTATGGGGATAATTCCATAGTTTGCTTCATGAAATATAATAATAATTTATTTGAAAAAAACTACACCTTTCCATCGGCAGCAAAAGTCACGCGTAGCAGTTGACGGTGCGTTCATAAAGAAAACATTTAAACAAATAATGTATACATAAACACATCAATGTGCAAGACACGAGATTAAAAGGTTTGCTTTGCACCTGTCTTCACATGTAACTCAGCCTGGTAGTCTGTCAATTTTCCCACTTTACCACTAAATACTGTACCTCTCTGTAGCTGTCTCTTATACACATCTATCAAGTTCAAATTACGTAATCTTGTTTACGTTTTCACGCGTTGACTTCCTGGTACGTGTACCCACGGCGCGGCACATGGGGAGTGTACCTGGCCTACATTTCATATACTTTTAGTTTGTTATTGTTTATGCATTGGATTTTTTCCTGAATATATCAAAGAAGATGGCCGGATCATCTGATAGCATAAAAATATGTTTTTGATGAGGAAGAATTCTTGTGACAGGCCTAGAGAGGCCTAACATTCAACTAGGGCCTAGGCCTACCTATATGCATATACAGTAGCTGATCAAGGCCATGCTTCTCACTCACTAGGTAGTCTAGCAAAAGCTGAGCTCAACGACCTTTACGTTTATGAATGTGTAGACCACAACTCAATACATACTATATTCTAATTCACGAAACGTGTAACTGATGTTCAAGTTACATCATTTTTTTACATTCGTTCCTTGGGAAGCAGTGCTAGTTATTGAAGTTTTTCCATCCTGAATAAAGAAATCTTAAATAAATAAATAATTACATACGCAAGATAATTTTTTTTTTCTTTTAATATACAGTAGTCTTGAAAATTATTACTGTCAAAATCCATCAGCAATATTTATTAGCAATCCATCTGATTTCTTTGAAAGAAACAATAACTAAGGTACCATCATCCTACAATAATAAAATTGATTCCTATGGATTATCAATGTCCTGCATCATATCTCCAAGATATGTCCTAGAAGGAAAAAAATGTGTGGAAAATCCCTGATAAATCATTCTGGACATGCGCATGGACATGCATGGGCAGTTTTAAGCAGCTTATGATGATACGATCGTAGCTTTTACAAAAGTGATATTTCCCATGCCAAAGTTAACAATAACACGAACGCTAAAACGAAATTTATTCAGCGATTTTCTTATGTAAAAAATATGTATTATACTACACTATTAAATTAATACAAGTACAGTGCGACCATTCTTTCACAAGCAATATATTGTTTTAATAGAGAAATTAACAAAATCACAATTTGTACAGTGTAGATGACGATGTCAGGTCGAGCGTTCGGAATAATCGTAGTTTATACTACAGTATATAGGCCTATGTAGTAAAACATTGCCGAGGCTGCAGACCTCGGAAAATTTAAGGTCGGCTAATTTTTGCTCAAATATACTCAAATACAGGCGTGAGGTTCATCGAGTAACGCAACTTTTCAAAATTATCAATCAAGATATTACCATACATACCAACATTCTGAAACCAAAAATCCAGACGAGGGCACAAAAATCAGTTTACACTACCAAAAGCCTCTTCAACAGTTTGCCAACAGTCTTTGTTCCCGAGAACCATCAAAATCTGGAATTAACTGCCACAGTCTATCATCAGTACAACTACAGTAAGTGCACAATTTTTAAAGAGGCTTTTATAAAGAGCACCTTGTGAATTAAAAGCAACTAAAGCACTTCCCTGCCTCTTAGAAGGAAACAAACCAAGTACCAAGTATTTTTTTATATAGCGCTCTATACAACTGTGGAGGACACAACTAAGTCTCGGAGCGCTTTTCATTATTACCCTAGTCTTCGGAATGATGCCTATGGGGATAATTCCATAGTTTGCTTCATGAAATATAATAATAATTTATTTGAAAAAAACTACACCTTTCAATCGGCAGCAAAAGTCACGCGTAGCAGTTGACGGTGCGTTCATAAAGAAAAAAAAATAAACAAATAACGTATACATAAACACATCAATGTGCAAGACATGAGATTAAAAGGTTCAAAGATTCGGTGAATCTTGATGAACGGTAAAAATTAATGGTACTCTTTAGTCAAACACCATTTCTTTTTTTCAAGTACAAAGTAAGTGACAGTTTCGTTATAAAAACACATGTTCAGATAATCATTTCTCTGTTACTATGTCATTTTTAAATACGAGATACAAAGATCGTTCATAAATTTGTCAGTCTCCAAGTATATCCATTTTAGTGTTACTGTATCAATCTCCACTCACGAATAAGTGACATAAGTTATAATCAGAATTTTATGTGATGTAGATTTATTTAATGAGTTATAAGGGTAAATTTCATGATTTTAATGATGTGTATTTCAATAATAAATTTATTGATTTTAACTTGTATGTTTGATAGAATCACATAATTGTGTTGTGTGGCTAGGCATATGTCTATCTCATTTGCTGGCCTTTCAGTACAAGGATACAAAATCTAGATTAAATACAAGTTGTCATAAAATGGCATTTTCAATGGGCTTAAATTAATACAGATAATTAATTACTGGGCCGGTATTTTAGCAACTGTAACCTTACCTAATTATTCAACGTAAGGTCTGGCCGAGCTACGTCTATTCCTTATATAAGTATTCTAGTTGTTATAATATTGACCTTCATTAAACTAACAATGTCAGAGGCGATGCCTTTGGCGGTTTTCTCTCAACGAGCAAAATAATGAAAGCACGTAAATACTGACTATTTTCATAGACTATTAGAAAAAACATAATATAAGTACGGGAGAGCATGTGAAAAAACTTGAGAAAAAAATTGGCCGTGAGTCAGCTCTGTCACCATTTAACGAGTGTCCTGGCCAAAAAACGGAAGTGTTGGTATGTAGGGCTATGTGCTTTTTCCTCATGTTCCTATTTGGTAATATTTTGATATTGTTGTGCTGTATAACTGAAATTGCATTTTGTCGGACTTGTTATATATTTATATATTAACACAATAAAATGCCTTCAAAATAATCTACAACACTAGAAATGTAAAAACACAGTTTTCCAGGGCCCTTCCGCCCTGTGACCCATACCAGAGGCCTTGGCGTCCCAGCACCACTGGCCTAAAGCCTAGTTCCTCGCTTTGCTCGCAGAACGCATTCGCACGCAGAACGCAACAATTATAAGTTTCAAGAAATCATATAATACAGGCTTTAAAAATGAAAATTTGCCCGAGAGTCCGGGAAATTCTCCCCAACTCCTACTCGACCTCCAAAGTCCATTTTTTTCATTATTCTCTTAATTCAGGTAAAAATGTTCCTAAATGTTATAGTTACTGTAGTGTACTCAAAGTTGTATATTGCCCTCTATTATGGTAAGAGCAGAGAAAGTTCGAGTTGGTTGTGATGGTTGTTGAATATGGTGGATAATAAAGACAACCGGTTTGGATTACTTAGATGTGGTTTTGTTGTTCACTTGTCTCAGTGAGTGAATGAGAGACATAACAGTTACAAGCTATGCATTGCATATTATTTGCTTGCTCGTCTAGCTCGTCATTGATTTTAAATAATTGTGGTACGAAATATGTAGGAAATAATAATTATATGTCATTCTTATATAGTGCTTCATGCACAAAGCCTCTAAGCGCTTCACATTACTACCCCGGTCATTGGACCAAACACACATTGAACACATACTGAACACCAAATTAAAATTACTGAATTAAATTATATTATTATTTCATAATATTGCAGCTAGTATGCGGAGTCGTGTTGGAACCTACCAGTTACCCACTTGAACACAGCGATTTGCACAGTGAGAGTTTTGAACCCCCGACCTCAAGATTGGGAGTCCAAGCCACAACAGATGCGCCAACCGCTTCTAGAATCAATTATCAGCTCCAGTGATTATGAACAATTAAATGTTAGCTGTAGACCTACTGATGTAAAGTCACAACTGTAGGTCCCTTACAACACCGAAATGAAAAAAATAGACTAGAAATCCATATTATAGAGCGCTCAAAATGCTAACTTGTCGAAGCTTCCAGGAGTTCGTCCCCGGCCCCGCGGGGGCCTAGGCGCTCCCCCCGCATATTGTCCACTTCGCTTGCAAAATGCACCTCCACATCAAAAATCCTGTCTACGGGCCTGAGTAGGGTGTAGATATAAGGACCATTAAAGAAAAACGTCCCAGACCAAATATTTCAAAAACTGAGCAACTGACCTGAATGAAGCTTTCTGGAAAGTTCAACCAAGATACAAGAAAAAAATTATTAAATTTTGGTGGTGATTGAGATTCAGGTGTGAATTTGAGAGTCATTTAAAATTCCAAAATCCCAGACCTAAATATCTATAAAAAAAAAACAAAAAAAACTTACCAATGGATTTAAATGAAACTTTCAAGAATATTGTGTCCTGATCCATTGAAGAAATTACTAAACATTTGTGAAGATCCGGAGTATGGTGTGGATATGAGGACCATTCAAATGAAAACGTCCAAGACTTTATAAGTTTAACCAAGTTACAAGGAACAAATTATTCAATTTTGATGACGATCTAGAATCGGGTGGTCATTTAAAGTGCTAACTCTTCAGATATCTCAAATAAGTTATCAATGGTTAGTTTGTCATGGTCCAATGAAGAAATGATTAAATGTATGTGACGATCCAAAGTAGGATGTGGATATGTGGATTATTTCAAGAAAAATTTACGGGCCAGATACATACCAAAACTAATGGACTGATCTGACTGAAACTTTTGGGGAAGTTTAAACAAGTTACAATGGAAGAAATTATTAAATTTTGGTGATGATCCAAATTTAAGTGTGAATTGAGGGAAAATTAAATGCTATGATAATAATAATTTTGTATCTATATAGCACCTCACATTGTCACAACCTTGAGGAGCTTAACAACATCAAGAGAAAAAAATCATACTACACTCTAAAGTTTCAAAACTTACTAATGGATGTAAATGAAACTTTATAGTATGGTTTGTCATTGTCTAATAAAGAAATGATTAAATTTTAGAGACAATCTGGAGTAGGGTGTGAACGTGAGAACTATTTTAAAGATACTGTATAGCAAACCTGATCAACTGATCTGATTGAAACTTTTGGGAAAGTTTTACCACTTAAATGGAAGAAATTATTCAATTTTGGTGACAATCCAGATTAGGGTGTAAATTTGAATGTCTAACGTACTTTATTCTTTACTTTACGCTTTGTACTTTTTTGGTTGAAATTTCATCATCACTTCTCTTTACGGTAATAAAGAAAAGCCCTATGTTTTGTTATAAAAACAGACATTTAGTGACATCTCGGAGTTGGGTGTGGATGTAAGGAACAATTAAAGGAATTTAAGGTCAAACACCAACGACGGGGAATACAAGGACATGATAATAAGGTCAAAAAGAAACCTTTCCGAAGTAAAAATGAACGATAACAAACAATGAAGTGGAAAGAATTTAATTTAAAAGTCTAAAAACCTTAAAAAGTTTAATATTTAAAAGTTTAAAATTTTCAAAAATGACAAGTTAAATTTTAAGATGTGAAAAAAAGAAGTGTAAAAATTCAATTTAAATGTTTATACACATTATAAAGTTTATTATTTAAAAGTTGAAAATATGATATAATATTTGACAATTTAAACATTATTTTAAAACTTTAAAGATTTAAATAAATGATACAATTTTGACCATAAAATGATAAATAGCTTAATCAAATACATTTGGATAATGTTCAAAATGTTCCTAATTATCATTATTATTACCATTATTATCATTGAATTGAATGAGACTTGTTCCTACCTTGTGCTGCGGGTCTCTGGAAGGATTCTATAATTTGTGTGATCTGCAATTAATTTTAGAATAATTATTAATTGTTAGTAACGCACATTTCTTTAGTGGGTATGATTTTCTACTTGGTTAAAATTCACGTGGGAAAACGATTTTTAATATATTGTTTATAATTATAATTCTATAATAATTTCACCACAAACAAGCTTAAAAACTCCGAAAAGGGTTCTACAATTTGTGTGATCTGCAATTAATTTTAGAATAATTATTAATTGTTAGTAACGCACATTTCTTTAGTGGGTATGATTTTTTACTTGGTTAAAATTCACGTGGGAAAACAATTTTTAATATATTGTTTATAATATAATTCTATAATAATTTCACCACAAACAATCTTAAAAAACTCCGAAAGGGTTCTACAATTTGTGTGATACGCAAATAATTTTAGAATAATTATTAATTTTTAGTAACGCACATTTCTTTAGTGGGTATGATTTTCTACTTTGTAAAATTCAAGTGGGAGAAACAATTTTAAAGTATATACAAGTTTATAATATAATTCTATAAAAATTTCATCACCAAACAAGCTTAAAAACATTGAAACAATTAAGATTAATTTACTGTCATATTATAAAAATCATTAAATTGATTCAATATCTTGCCAATATTATTGGGACTATGCACAATTATTAATACAGGAACACTAGTAGGCTACTTACGGAAGCACCTAAGTGCCATTCGACTTGACGACTTGTCAAGATAATTTATGTTGTCAAGTCGACATAATATATATATCATGTCGACATGGCGAGATAGATTATCTTGACAAGTCGTCATAGTAAAAATTGTATGTTGTCATGGCGAGATAGATTATATTGACAAGTCAATATAATACATATTGCATGTTCATGGCGAGATAGATTATCTTGGCAAGTCGACATAATATAAGTTGTATGTTGTCATGGCAAAATAGGTTATCTTGACAAGTCGACATAATAAAAATTGTATGTTGTCATGGCGAGAGAGATTATCTTGACAAGTCGACATAGTAAACATTTTATGTTGTCATGGCGAAATAGATTATCTTGACAAGTCGACATAGTAAAAATTGTATGTTGTCATTTTGTCATTATGTCGACTTTTCAAGATAATCTATCTCGCCATGACAACATACAACTTTTACTATGTCGACTTGTATAGTGTTTACTGTGGTCTTCATGCTCTGATTTGACACACACTTTACTACAAAATTAATCCTTATCAGCTGATTTAAGGGTCTATATGTAAAAGAATACAAAAAGGTATTATAATTTGTAAGTTAAAGGCCCATTCCCGTTTACTAAAAAGATTATATTTTTGAAATGTATATGCATTAGTCTAATCATTATAAACCAGGATTATCATACATTTGAGTAGTACGCTAAAGGGCAAAAAAGGATAAGAAGAGACTATTTCTCAAAGCAGATTACCATTTTCTCGACGACTTCTTTTCTAGGTAAATTCAGAGGCTGGCATGCTCTTGCTTTTTGTGTGTTTTTCATTGGTGTGTATTTTACCGGATTTTCTTTACTCTTAAAACCCGGGTTATAAATCCTGTTGGTTTGTTGAATAGTGATGGGTTCTTAAATTATTTATTGCCACTGAAGCCCATGAGATGAAGTGAGTGAATGCCCTCCCAATGGACATTCTTAAAACCAATTAAAGTTAAGTTTATGGAGCTGCTAACAGCTCCCTCTGGACCATTTGACAGCTCACTCTCAACTATCAGACAGCTCACTATGGACCATTTCTGCTAA
>NW_022696706.1:35396-41086 GCF_011630105.1 Anneissia japonica
ATGAGTGTGACGTCACCAAAAAATAAAAATGTTCTATTATAACCAAAATATTAATAACTACAAGGTTTGTGGGCGTAAATTCCCTTAATACGAATTAAGGGTAGCACCATCTCCTTGCCATACAAAATACAGCTCCCACTGACGTCTCAGGCGAGAAATACGGGTAGCTGAAATGTTTCTCGCAAATCTGACTACAAAACATATCGAAATTTCACGTTCCACTTCTGACTCGAATCTGAGCATAGAGATATAATAAGAATAATAGCTCTATGACTCTGAGTTGTGCTTCGCACAACCGTTAATGTGCGGCGTTCCGGGAAACCTGCGTCCAGAAATACGGAATACGGAAGTATTTTGGTAGTACCGGGCGCACACACAATCCAACTTTTTCTGTTGAAGAGGTTTCTGTCATGATAATGTGTACATTAATATACTAGGAGACATTACGAAATATCACAACTCAAACGGTGTCAAAATCTTCACAAATTCATTTAATCACATACGTTTAACAATGGGCCCAACATAATTATTCGCCAAATGAAATCACAAGCACAATCGCATTTATTGTCATATGTGCATTACAACTTCCAATTCCATACAACATAACATACAACTATCATAAATCTTTGAGCACAACCCACTGAGATATAATAAGCATACTTATGTTAATAGCGGCACAACCTCATCTAGTGTCAACTCTATAACACAACCTTAAATTTAAACATTACATCACATTGGAAACCACAAGTACAATAATCATTTCCATAGTCATATTTATCAGCATGAATGTCACATCCCTTGCGGGTAACCATGAGTACCAACGTAGGTCTTCGATTTTCCAGTTTAGTTTTGACAGACTAAACAAATTTTCATTTTTTTTTATTCATACATTATGTAGATATATCCTTTGCGAACATTTTAAAGAAAAAATTATGTTGATACGAGCCTCCGTTAAGGATTTATGATTTTTTTAAGTAACATGACCTCCGAAAATATGTTCGAAACGCTATGTTATTTCTATTGGTTACGCTTTGCTGCTCAGCGCTGTTTGTCATCGATCAAAGTTGTCTACCGCAGCGTGAAAAAGGCTCGAGAGCTACGAGATCTATAAGCAAACAAAACCAACCCACGAATAAAACCAAAAATAATATTTAAAAAAAGAAGATATTCTTTGGTTTCATCACCACATAGGATGCATTCGGCTGGGTGGTTAACACATTTGTATGGCCAGGTTCCGGTGGTGGAAATACCAATTATTTTGATATGTATAGTAAAACTGATTCTAAAACACAAGTGTTAATAAGAGAAGATTTTTGAATATTTTATAAACTGGGGAAAGGGGGCATAATCACGCATTACCCCAGTTATGATATATAAAATTGAAAACATTGGCCTGTAAGAATGAGTCGAATACATCGGATGTTTCGATCGTGGTAGAATAATGCTAATGGTAATTATATATATATATAAAAACTTATAAGATGAATCACAGGTGTTAAGTCTGATACCAGACCAGCACATGAAACAAATCTTGTTAAAACAATCCTTACATAATGTGTGAGATTTGGAAGGTGATGTCTAAGACCCCTACAACGTACCCTCAGCTAACCACGTTCCTGTATTTTCGCATTGGCAAACCTTCCTAAATATGACAGTGTAAAGAAAATTCCCCCGTTTACCACATGGTCCACTCTTTTTCCCAACAAAATACTATCGATGTACATCACAAAAACTAAAATCCTACCCGATATCAGGTAGTGAAGGTGCATGTGACTATCTTGCTTGCCACCCACAACAATCCTGTCTCTTATACACATCTGATACATACTCGTCCAGTTGACGTTAGATTTATCATTTCCACGCTTAAGTTGAGCCGATCTATTAGTTGACATACTGGTATTTAGGGAACAAGTTGAATCATATAAAGCAGTAGTTTCAGTACAATTAAATCGTTCTACTGCGTATCAGTCCCCGACGCAATCGGGAAGGCTCATCGATTCAACTGACCAATCAGCATCACCGAAAGCTGTCAGCGATAGTGTGTAGCGATTGTGTGGAAACCAGACCAGAGTAGTCCAGAAGATGTGCCAATTGGAAATTTAAGAGCGATTAAAGCCACGATAAAAAAAAAATAGATATTTTTATTTGCACGGTGAAAGGCCGAAACCAACAAAAATAGCAACGGCCATTTTTTCGGATTTTTGCAATAATATGCACGAAATGTACGCTCGCTCAAAGCACACGTAATTGAATTTTGATTGGTCTTTGGCTATGTTCAGACACAACGACTTACGCTAGAGTAACGTTAATCGAGTGGTTGTCAACTTGGGCGCGGCGTAAAGCGCGAATGCCAGTAATATCGCCCAATCACTGGCGTACGGTATCCAGCAACACAGACCCCAGATTAGCGTACGCCATTGATTTACAACAGTCACGCATCGGTTCTTACATAGAATATAGAGTAATTTAATTTTACAACTCAGCATGCAAGATAGCCTGAAGACAGCTTTACAAAAAAAAGCATAATAATGTGGATGGGTGGGGGTAGAGGAGTTTAGGAGGAGTTTAGGATGCATGCTCTACTAATTGCTTTATAAGTCAATCGCCGTCTTTTAATTTTAGTTTTTTTTTTAGTTTATAAACCAACTGTTGTACCAATCATCGGTTGCTATAGTAATATGATCAGTATACGTGTGCGTATTTAGCTGTGCGTATGCTGATTTTTGCTCCTGCAGGACGCGCCTAGTATCTTTGGTCAAAGGCTATGTTCAGACACAACGACTTAAGGCCAACTCAGACAGCGTCGGCCGACGCAGCCCGACGCGATTTGTTGTCGCGTCGGGTCTGTGTGAGTTGAACGCAGACGCGATGGTGTGCGTCGGGGGCAGTCGCGAAGTAGAATATTAAACGTGTTTAATATTTCCAAGATATTTCTCACGACGGCTTAAGACTGTCCCCGACGATAAATCGGGTCGGGCTGCGGCGGCCGGCGCTGTCTGAGTTGGCCTTTACGCTAGCGTAACGTTAATCGAGTGGTGTGAACTTGTGCACGGCGTAGCGAACGCCAGTATTATCACGCAACACTGGCGTACGGTAATCCAGCAACAGACCCCTGATTAGCGTACGCCATTGAATTACGACAGTCACGCATCGGTGATTTTGAACTCAGCCAAGATTTGACCAATCAAAATAAACCGTTTAGATGTAAAACAGAAAATAAAATGCGCGAATTACGAATACGAATATTTCGCGCGAATACTTACGCTAGCGTTCATTAATCGCCCAGTCTGGACATCTCGCTAGTTACGCCATGGATTAACGTACGCATGGCGTTAGATACGCCTGGCGTATCTCACAGGTCTGAACGTAGCCAAAGGCTACGTTCAGACACAACGACTTACGCTAGCGTAACGTTAATCGAGTGGTGTGAACTTGTGCAACATTGCATCTGTTTATAAATCATTGCTGCTTGAAAATTCTTCCTTTTTTTATTATCATAATTAAGCTTATTTAAGTACTACCTTAAGGTGTTCGGCCGAAGGAGTACCGAAATTTAGGCCTGTCTAGGCCTAGATAGTAGTAGTAGGTTGATATATTATTACCGCGAAGTCGGGCGGGCGGTACATGCCTTATTTATAATTTATTACGTGGATAGCGAGATTTTTCGATCGCCATGCAAAGTTAAAATAAAATCCCAAATCCTCCTCCTTTTTGGAATTTAAGGAAATTAATACATTTTTGTTTCTTTGTTGGATCGATTGCAGCAACCCCAAACTCAACATAACGGTATTTCACATTATATAGCATTAATCATCTATAATATCTGCTAACCTCCTACCCTATCGCGTTGTTTTGTTTTGGTGACAACATGGCCGGTGTAAGTCACGTGATTGAAACCGAGTTGGCCAAACTCTCTCTATCTACGGCTCTGGCGCTGCACTGGGCAATAAAAAGAATATACAACCGTTAGTGGGCGTCCTACACAGGCGTGAAGTTTTTATGATCGGGACTTTGCTCTCTTGTTCTATTTATACTCTTTGCTTTGGTTAACTACACATCAGCAGTAGGCTACAGTACGGATACGATGAATAATTTGTTAGAAAGAACTTGTTTGTAATGCTATTTTGATACACTCTCATCACTGGCGTCCTTTTTTGTCGGTGCATGCAGACGGGTAAAATCGTGCGATGATTTCATAACTAGGCTACGGCCAAAAGATACTAGTACAATTCAATTTTTATTGCGGTGCGCGACGTATTCGCGGTGGTGACCAAAGATACTAGAAATACAAGATAGAGTTCTCCACACAAAAAAAGTGTTCCACCGTGTTCCACTGAAATGCATGGTGGGAATACGAAAAATGGGACGCCCCCTACAGCTGGATCTAAAAAAACTTGTGCCAAACTTTCGTTACCAAGTCGTCGCGTATTTTATTATCAATTCTCAACAAAGATACTAGATATAAAAACAAACTGGAATAGACACCCAGACAGTGACATCGGTGAATACCATAACCTCCTTGGTGGCGGTAGAAATCGTTGCTATTATCCAAATAATACACAAAACAATTAAAGCATAATCATGAATCAGTAAAGAATAAAACAACAATACAGCGCAGAATCGCATGGCCGGACGCACTCTTAGTGAAAAAGTTTTCCACCATTAGTGGAAAAGAAGGGCGCCTTTTGCGTCTGGATATACGTAGCCAGAGCCATATATATAAAGAGTTGCGACATTCCGCTCCTAAGTTTACGAAAGTCACGTGGTACACACCGTCCATTTTGTTTCATAATCTTCCCGATGAACACATGCAAAGTATATGTGTTACGTACATTGCATAATAATTTCACACACTTAATTGGGTTTACAACTATATTTTATAATTAACATCACTTAGTATGGACAGCGTATAAGAATTCATATATAATCGAATATTTTCGCGCGTGCGTGCTCGCGTAAATTCCGTGCTCGCATAAATGATTGAAATTAAAATTAGAATTGTTTTCAATTATCGTTAATTCGTCACATTTTAATCAATGAAGACCCGATCTATTTTATTTAATGGTATGGTATGTTTACGTTCATCATTAAAATTTTATTTTTATTTTCTCATTCGCCTAGATGCGTTCGGAAAAATATTTAAGCTAAAAAAGAAAAAAAAAATTTTTTTCCGACCTTTTCTGACGATTTTTTAAAAATAATTGGAAAATGGTTCTTAATTTCAAATCTTTGTACAGCCTGTATAAATACGAACGACAATGAAAATAATGGTGATGTTTAATAATCTTAAAAATGATTTGTTGTTTCTATTGCATACTATTATATAATTATTACAACTTTATTTTGGAAACGACGCTTTTAAAACAGCGGACACGCTCTCGCAGTATGTTTATAAAAGTAACATACTGTACAGCCATAATACAATATTAAAATAGAGGCGAGACTTTTAATATAATAAAATGTACGTTACATAATTACACAAGTTGAATATATCACAGATCCTGTATATCATTTAACACTTACAATTTATAACATTTACAGCAAAGCACAGTTTATATATTGCGGCCAACTGACTTATTTTAATATTTATAAATAATAATATTCAAATTAATAACATAAGATTTGTATAGGGCTCGTTCATATTCAAATTTAAAGAGCAACAATCTATATACGCTAGACGGATTTAAATT
>NW_022696706.1:41106-65661 GCF_011630105.1 Anneissia japonica
TATTTAATTAATTTTTGCTGGTCGTCACATATCATTTATTTGCAAAAATAATAGGAGCTACTTAAGGATTGCCTAATTAAAGAATGCTTGCCATCGAGGGGCTCTCTCTGTCTATCGGCGAGGATTAAAGAACTGCTTAAAAATACCGGTAGTAAATTATTACAGTATTATTTTATAATATGAAATTGGATATAAAGTAGTGAAATCATAAAAAAAAATCTATAGTTACATGAAATTCGACTGCTAAAAAGATTAAATGAAATTAAACTATACAGGAGGCCGCTAACTGTATTATACAATATTATACACAGGAACGCACATCACGTTAGATCGACACAGAACGCGCATCGCGTATGACACAAAATGGCTTCTAAATTCTCAATGTCGCAACTCTTTCTATCTATGGCTCTGTACTTATAGCCAGAGCCGTAGATAGAGAGAGTTTGGCCAACTCGGTTTCAATCACGTGACTTACACCGGCCATGTTGTCACCAAAACAAAACAACGCGATAGGGTAGGAAGTTAGCAGTTATTATAGATGATTAATGCTATATAATGTGAAATACCATTATGTTGGTTTTGGGGTTGCTGCAATCGATCCAACAAAGAAACAAAAATGTATTAATTTCCTTAAATTCAAAAAGGAGGAGGATTTGGGATTTTATTTTAACTTTGCATGGCGATCGAAAAATCTCGCTATCCACGTCACGTAGTAAATTATAAGGCATGTACCGCCCGCCCCACTTCGCGGTAATAATATATCCACCTACGACTACTAGGCCTAGACACATGGCCGGCGGAACCGGGGGGGTGGGGTGGGGCCGCCCCCCCCCCACTTTTTGGCAACAAATATATTATGTCTGGAGATTTTTGCATGATCGGAAAGAAATGCAAGAAAAGAAAGAAGGAAGGAGGAGAAGGATGGGAAAAGAATGTTTATCCAGTCCCAGACCGAGTTACATTTTCTCGCAATTCACATTGGCGGATCTGGGGTAGGAGGGTCATGGGTCCTGACCCTTCCCTTGGGCAACAAAAAAAGGGAAAAAAAGAATTCTAGACCTACCTTTTCAGGACCCGTGAGCTGTTTTTTTTTTTTGTTTTTTTTTTGTTTTTTTTTTGTTTTTTTTTTGTTTTTTTTTTTGTTTTTTTTTGTTTTTTTTTTTTATGTTACTATAAGAAAATTTGAATTTTGAAGAACATAAACGTCATTAAAACACACTTCAAATGTCGGGAAAGCTCATTCATCTAGGAATAAAAATTTTCTCGGGGGAGAACCCCCAGACCACCATTTCTTTTTGGGATTTATCGATTCGTGGAAAAAAGAATACGCATGTAACTACTCATTTATTTATGTATGTATACACACATAAATAAAAAATAAGAAAATTTTACCTGACCGTCTTCAAGAGGGGAAAACCTTGAATTTTGAAGGACTTAAAAAGTCATTTAAAAGACATTTCCGAAGTCAGGAAAGCTTATATCCCGCATTCTAGAAATCGAAATTTTCCCGGGGAACCCGGAACCCATTTTTGTGGGGGGGGGGGGGGTCATCGATTCATTGAATCATTTTCAAGAGGGGGAAATCTTGAATTTTGAAGAAGTTTAAAGTAATTAAAAGACATTTCAGAAGTCGGGAAAGCCCATTTCCCGCCTTCTAGGAATCAAATTTTTTTTCGGGGGAACCCCGACACCTTTTTCTTTGGGGTTCATTGATTCATTGAATTATTTTCAAGAGGTGAAAAACCTTTAATTTTTTGAAGAAATTAAAAGTAATTAAAAGACACCTCAGAAGTCGGGAAAGCTCATTTCCCGTCTTCTGGAATCAAAATTTTCCCGGGGGAGAACCTCCGGACCCCCTTTCTATTTGGGATTTATCGATTTATGAAAATAAATTATATGCAACTACTCAATATTTTTTATATGTATGTATACACACATAAGGCCTATTTACTGTAATAACAAGTGGAAAAAATTACCTGACCGTTTTCAAGAGAGGAAACCTTTAATTTTGAAGAACTTAAAAGTAATTAAGACACCTGTCGGAAATATTTCCCGCCATTTAGGAATCAAAATTTTCCCGGGGGAAAACCCCCGGAACCCCCTTGTCTTTGGAGCTTATCGATTAATTGAAAAAAGAATACGTATATATGCAACTACTAATTTTTTTGTTATGTATGTATACACACACAACCGGCCAATTTACTGTAATAAGAATGAGAAAGTTTACCTGACCGTTTTCAGGAGGGGGAAAACCTCGAATTTTGGAGAACAAAGTCATTAGACACCTAGCTAAAACCTACTACTTGATAAGTTGGGAAAGCTCATTTCCCACCATTTAATCAACACTTTCCCGGGAAGAACCCGAACCTCCATTTTCTTTTTGAGTTCATTGATTCATTATAATAATTTTCAAGAGGGGAAAGCCTTGAATTTTGAAGAACTTGGAGGTAATTAAAAGACACTTCAGAAGTCGGAAAAGCTCATTTCCTGCCTTCTAGGAATCAAAATTTTCCCGGGGAGGACCCCCGAACCCCCCTTTCTTTTTGGGATTTATGGATTCATGAAAAAAAAATCGTATGCAACTACTCAATTTTGTTTATGTATGTATCATAGCCGTCGGAAGCATTTTGCAAGTGTGTCCGGCCATTTTAATAAGAGTGGGCATGGATGGGTGGTAGGGTGCAACACATTTATTTTTTCACCATAGTTGAAAAAATAGCTCCTCAGCCGGGAAATAGCACATGCATAATTTTAGAAAAATTAATGTCTTCACTTTTAATTTAAGGGTTACAATTTTTTATATTGCAAGTAGGCCTAATCAGGGCCAGCTTGGCCATTATACCTTTGCCAAAATGTTATAATAGTTATTTATATTATACCTCTAAACAATTTCAAAATCAATCTTCAATATTGAAATTAAGGATTGAAATGTACACGGCAATACAATAAATTGTGTTATAGGCCTATATTACTTACACGTAGATATATTAGCCAATGCACTGTTTTGTGTATAGCGTCTTTTTCTATTGAATGACGATAAATGTTAGTGGCAATGTCAGTAATATTTTAATGGAAAGACAAGTGGATGTCTGGCTACTAAGAAATGTTTAATTAAGAATAAATAAGAGCATGCAGTGACTGTACAACCATTTTAAAACATTTAATGTATTATTTTTTAATTTACATCTAAATAGAGAAATCTGAAGACCACATTTAGTACCCATGAGTTCCATGTGTCCCGTAGAGTCTCGCAATGGGGTCTCCTAGAAACTGGCAGGAAGAACTCCAGCATATTTTTCCCCGAAATAAACCATCTCCCGCAAATTCATGATGATATTTGCATGCTTTAACAAGTTTTGAAACTGTAATGTCAATTGTCTGCGCAGCAGTTAGTACCAATCATTATTGGTTATCACCATGCACAGCAAAATTTGGTTGTGATAAGAAAATTCATTTAAACAGATCTCCCGGATGTGGATTCTTCCAAATTGGGACTGAATTCGATACCAAAAGACCACCATGCACAGGACTACAGGGAAATAGTTTTAGCATTAATAATAATAATAACATCTTACAGTAACTGTAGGCCCTACACCCATTCACACATCTTACATTTACTATATCATTTCTTAATTCCCCTCTAAATAGAGATATTAGAGACTACTTTTAAAGCCGGTCTTTAATTATATTGATTCAAATTAGAGACCAAAGCTGCTAAGGACCACTAAAATCCCTGGTCCCAAAAAGGATTTTTAATTGGTGGTATGGAGGGAGACCTGTGATAGGATAGAGAAAAAGTGGTCAGCCCAAAGCCGGCGCGGCTCCGACGGCCCTGTGTACACATAAGGCCTATCTGCTGTAATAACAATGGAAAAAATTTAACTGACCGTTTTCAAGAGGGGAAAACGTTGAATTTTGAAGAACTTAAATTAAAGTCGCTAAAAGATACTTCAGAAGTCGGGAAGGCTCATTTCCCACCATTTAGAAATCAGCATTTCCCCGGGGAGAACATGAACCTCCCTTTTCTCTTTGGGTTCATTCATCATAATAATTTTCAAAAGGGAATACCTTGAATTTTGAAGAACTTAAAAGTAAATAAAAGACACCTCAGAAGTCGGGAAAACTCATTTCCCGCCTTCTATGAATCAAAATAATACAGTAATAATGATAATATTATAACTCACTAATATTATAAACAGAAGTGTGGAGAATGCTACTATTTTACTTACAAGGCCTAGCTTCTTGATTATGAATGGTTAGGCATTGTTGTACAAAAATTTCTCTCAATGCAATAATTCTTCAACTTTGATTTATTGTTTAGATTACAATTTAGGCCTAGGCTATTTGTTGGTTTGAAGATGACCAGCATATTTTATTTCATAAATTAAAGTTTACGAAGTCATAGGCCTAGAGGCCTAGATACAATTAGAAAACTTTCATGTTATTAATATTTTTATCATTCATTTACAGGCGAAATTAACATATTATCGCCGACGATTCACACTCTGTCTGCACAACCAACCTTTCTCCTCTGCAGTGTTGACTTAGGACCTCATGCTATATACAGTAGGCTGCTAGCAGATAGGCCTAGATGATAGACTTTCAAAACAAAAAGATAATCGTAACGAAAAAATAAATAAAATAAAGAATCGTCCTCACTTTATCTTCTCGAAATAATACAGCACGTCACTGATTAATTAATTCCAAAGTTAGGTAAATATGATTATACAGTATATGATATTTACAAATATATGTTAAAATCCCATAATTGAATTGTCCTCATGAACAAAATAATGAAAGAAAGTTTATGCAGCATCATCAGTGTTTTATAAAATGTTATAAAGCTATACGCGCGCACGCTGTTTGGTGGCAACATGGCGCCCATGCGCCAAGTTGGCCAAACTCTCTCTATCTACGGCTCTGTACTTAGCAACAGAAGGGCGCCCTGTACGTTGGGCACGAAGTATAGGAAACTTGCATGGTTAAAAAGAAGGGCGCCGCCTACGTTGGGCACGACTTCCGCCTCATTTTTACAATGCGAGAACTCCATCTTGTATTTCTAGTATCTTTGGTGGTGACGAAAAAATGAGGAATTTTTTTTGCACACGAATCTAAAAAAATCAAGCCAACAACCGAGCGTCCGAGAGAAATTATATTGGCGCTGGGGAAGATACAGTGATGACGTCACTATTGACTTACAATCCGTTATATTTCTGGCCTTTGTGTTGGATACCTTACAGTCGAGAATAGGGTCAATCAGCTTAAGCTTGCTCTCCATTCCTTAAAATAATGTGCTCAAATTTTCAAAAGGTGTCAAGTGTACATAACCACTATAGGCATACCAGGAGTGCTATATTTAATTTTATTTATTAGGCCTAGTTTATTAAGTTAAATTACATTTATTTTGTTGCTTTGACCATTTAGGAATTAGTTTTAGATTAGTTCTAAACGAATTCTTCCATGCTTTGAAGGAACGTAATTAAGTTCTACTGCAGCCTACTTAAAAAACTTTACCGTTGTTGAAATTTCATTCATGCCTTTGACGTGTGTATTGATTTCCCAGAGTTCTTTTTCCCCTTTTTGTATGGACTCATTGAAAATAACCGAAACGTCCACTGATTAACCTCAGATAAAAAAATATAATACATACTCCAAGTACTGAAATACACGTCATCGTGCTGAGATTCAATATGTCGACATTAATTATGTCTTCATCTCAGAATGATGACAATTATACTTTTGAATACCAACAAAATGGCGTGTATTTCAATATTTTGGAGTACAGTATTACTTCATTGAAAATAAGTTTCTCAGCTTTATGGGTTGTCCATGACATCCTTTCTTCATTTTCCTTTCTTATTCAATTATCCAAGTCTTCTTCTTTTTTTAATGTAATTGTACTGCCTTCCCACCCCCGCCCCCCCCTTTTTTTTTATGTCAATTGAAATTGTAATGTGATGCTGCATAAACAAAAAAAAATAACAACCGAAGAGTATAATAGATAGAATATAAGAAGATAAGAATACAGCAATACATAAATGACGCGACGATAAAAATACGCAGCCGCACAAAGCATGCATCGCTTACACGCACACGTTGTGTCCAATATACGTCACTAGTAACCATGGTTCTACCGAAGAATAAACACAGCCTTTTATTTAATGTTTATACTTTTGTTCTGATCCAATTTCGTACATAAAATGTAGTCAAGGCCTAGCCTAAGCGTTAAATTATGTAAATATGGTAATGTACAAATATCACCCTCTCGGCTGTTTCTAACTATACCTAGCCGAGAGTTGATTTATTTTTAAACCGACTTTCCAAATTTTATTTAATAACCAAACAGGCTCTCCTTACAAATTGTTACTTAGTGTTTATCTCAGAAAGAAATATCTAGTTACGGATAGGCCTATATTATGGCTTATGGATTTATACAGTTTCCACCAGGTTGTGGTTACTATTTGTGCTACGAAGTACGGTAGTATTTAAGGCTTTGAAGATATCAACAGACATACCTCTTCTAGTTTTTCTTCGGCGAAGAAATTTAGGCAACCAATGGAATTTGATACCACACAATGTCGGCATGGTTAAATTAAATTCTATTGACGTTGAACAAAGATAGAATTTGCAGACGACTAGATAAGCCAAGTTGCTGGCTCGAGTAACACCATAAGGCAAAGGATGATATTACTCTCACTTCGCAAAAAGGTGTTCACACAGTCGAAACTGCACAGCAAACTGAAGTTAGCAGATTGCTGCGTATGCGCGAGCGCCGCGGCTGTCCAGAGATTCGGGCTATTATTATGACGTCATTAGACAAAGAGGGCCTACTCTTGCCGCCGCCAATCAAGTTTGTCAATGCTAGAATAGTATCGCATTACGTCACTACTTTCATAAAGAAATGGGGGTCAAGTCTTAAAGTTTTTTACTTATTTTGACCTCCTTCCACACTTCCTATAACTATATTTTCACTTGTACTTACACCGATTTTGTTATCTTTGTACTATTATTATATTGTTATCACCTTAATATTGTTATGTTAATTTGAAGTGTTGGAGAAAATCATTAAACAAACAAATAATGTTTTATATCTATATATTTATATATAATATAAATCATCAAAGGTACATATACAGTGTTTAAATAAGGACATGATGGAACATCGTAGGCTACCCTGTAGCTTTTCAACGAATAAAGTCCTATAAAAGTCATTGTGTAATAAAATGCCTCAGACGGGATTCGAACCTGCGACCTCTCGCTGACAAGGCGAACGTCATAACCACTAGACCACAAAGGCTTCATGGTAGAACAGGTCCAAATAACCGTCGGGAACATTGTACTACACAATGCTATGCCTCAAAGAGGGCGTTCGGCCAGATAAATCTGGCAATATGGCTAGAAATACTGTTGTATATTATATATGATATTGAATGGACCGTTAACACTGTTGAATAAATATAATATAAATCATCAAAGGTACATATACTGTGTTTAAATAAGGACATGATGGAACATCGTAGGCTACCCTGTAGCTTTTCAACGAATAAAGTCCTATAAAAGTCATTGTGTAATAAAATGCCTCCGACGGGATTCGAACCTGCGACATCAATACAATTTAAAAAATAAAAAATAAAAGAATAAAAAGTACAAAAGACCTAATAAAAATGAGATAACAATAAAATAAACTAAAAAAAGCTTATAAAAATGTAATAACAGAAATAGTAATAATAATAATAATAATAATAATTAGTAATAATAATTTCAAAATAATGTCGGCATAATTTATACAAAATCTTCTTGTAGTGGATGAAGTTGGGGTTTATAATTGTTTCTATTTGTGCCAATTCCAGAAATCTAAAGGTGCTCTAAAATCCACACTTTAGCCCCAACCATGGTGGGTTGAGTTAGGGTGTGGAATCTATCTCGAACCAGCCACTTGGCAGTTATAATTAGTGTCTCCATCCTAGACTTGTCAACACCGTTACCATCGGTGAATGCTGTTTGGTGCTCGCAAAACCAGTCAGTGTATTAGTTAATTAGTGAAGTGATTTAAGAGTGCAAGTAAAATTTGAAAACATTTCGATTGCTAAAACTGTTTGTGGGATGCTGCAAGTAGCAACTTCCTCAGTACTGGCAATGCCAAGGTTTGAAATTGGGTGAGTGTTGGTGATGTTACTACTGTACTTGTAATGGTAACCTGTTCCACGTAGATATTTTGTGCGCACAAAGAAGGAATATCTATAGTTGTCGACTCTTGTTTGTAGGTAGGTGTGGGTAGTTCTCAACTGTCTCTTCCTTCCCCACCCCACCGAATCCCCCACCTCTACTTTTTTAAACAGATCTTGGCCCATGTCCCTGACAAATGACAATAAAACATGCATCTGTATCTTTATCCCTATCTATTTTGTATACATTCATCCCAATTCCCCAACTCAGAAAGCAATACCCCAGACAGAACCAATTATTATTAATAGGAATTATGTTTTGACCTACCTGTGCTATCGTACTTAATACTCACTACGTACACAAAATATTTGCGGTGCTAACTTTTGAAGTCGGTCTGATGAAATTGACTATGGAGTTGTTTTTAAAATAGGGTCTACACAATGCAGTAATGAATAGGGCCTACTAGAATTACAATTAAGACATTAATAAACACCCTCAAGTTTGACTTCTGTAGCCAACAAAGAAATTTATTCTAAAAATAACAGGACAATACTGTATAAGATTTGCTCCCGGTGTACATATCAATCACCCAGCAAGCTGCAGGGTATAATATTTGAAGACCATAATAATAAAAAAAGACCCGTCACATGCTACACAGATTCAAACATACTGTGAGAAAACTGCCCTCTACAGTTTAGCACAATCTTGATAATCACATAATACCATCAATATGAAATAGAGATGGTTCAATATATATATATACATAAATAAATTTCACACTACAGTATTCCAAATTAAAGATAAACTACGAACAAACACCATTTAATAATTATACAGTAATAAACAAACTTCAAATTGGGGAGAGATAAAAGAAAAATGGTCTTATTGAAATATCCAGCAATTAAAATGTACAACTTAACATTAATTAGTATTAAGTTTTAAACTGTTTTCATCTTTTTCATTTAATTGCAAATATTGTACAATTTAGCAGCAATCTAAATAATAAAGATAGAAAGAACTCATATCATTATTTATTATAAACTACAACACATTTTACAAATGATATAAATACTAGAATACTAAAATCAAATCAAAGTTTTGATTTTCTTTTTGAAACACACAAAAAACAGAATATTATTGAATAACCATTTTTTAAAGCAATATGTGAAGTAATGAATTACACAGCATTGGACCTAAATTAAGCAATTAATGAAAAATGTAACAAACAATTTGATAACATTTATGACTAACACCATACTTATACCTCTGGCCAATAGTAAACAATTTAGACATTTTGAATTAGATACAATGAGCCAGTTATGAGAATGTTTACATGTTAATGGTCATCTGGATCAATGCATTCTCACAATTACTTGACCATCATGGACTGCAACTTTAAAATAAGAGTATTGTAAAATATGAATTATTGTAAAATGATAATGTTCAACAGTAATAATAGTAGTAGGAACAATAATAAATTATAACACTAGTAGTAGTAATATAATAATAAAAATAAGAAAATAAAATTGAATACCTTTAAAATAAAGTACTGTAGTACTCTATTTTAATCAATAATTATTTATCAATTATAAATATTTAAATATTTTCTAATAGATGTAAGTAAAACACATTTTATTCTACAGTTTACTATTTTTAAGTTTTCTTTCACTCAAATGTGCAGTCTTCATATAAGTAAATGTATAAATGAAGTAATTGTATTTTTACAAAATACATAAATGAGGCTTTTGATAATTCAAGCCTGATTTACATAAAAACGCTACACATGCTAACTATATTTTGCAAATTCTACACTGCAATAACATGCTCCACATAGGGAACCACATTAACTTGCCAAATCAGTCAAGAACAATTTTTAACCAATTATCAAATGAAATCAGCTGATCCGATCTGCTTTGGAATTTACTCTCGGTGATCATACTCAATGCCATGGCGAATTTAAATACAGGTTACCAGAGGCAGATCGAGAATTTTTCAAATGGGGGAGGGGGGCCCCCACAACATTTTCAGCAAAAGTGAGTAGTGCTAATTTCAATACATGACATTGATATGCATTGAAATTTATAAAAATTAAAATTTAGTGGCAAAATGAAGTTTCTCTGTTTAATATATCTGGTAGTGTAGAACATTGAGTGACAGCAAGGTTTGGCTTTTTTTTATTGTCTTATCCCTTACTAATAAAGCTATAAGCTTGATAATGTTGATCAATTTTATTTATTAATGTCCACCACAGTGACAGAAACATCCATGTGACCAACAAAATTTGCCACCTGATATTATAATATCAAAACTTCTATGAAATTGCTACCAACTGTCCAGATTTGGTAGCAATATTATGGAAACCCATACTTGATTCATTTTACAGTAGCACACTTCAAAGGATCTTGTCAGCGACAACAAACAAAAAGTAGACAACTACATAGATTAATACTACCAATGTAAAACATAAAAAGATAGGAGTGCTGGTAATAATCACTTTAGTAGTTTGTATCTGGCATAAGTTAAATCCTATAAAAATTCCAGGTGGAACAATGTTGCAACTCCATGGCTTTAGAGGGCACCATGTCATAAAATCAGCATAACTGCAAAGATCTTTCAAATTGGTTTGTTTCAAAAAATTACTGTATCCAGGTGTAACAATCGCACATATCATTTTTGGTTATTACAATTCAGGCGCAACCCAATGGTCAACCTGTGCTGACATCTGTCAAACGACACATTTGTTCCAAGATGTATCAGTCCTCTTTAGTTAATCAGTGTGATCATCCCAGACTCAGACCAAGCAGCCCAAAACAAATATTTATACCATAACCTATGATCGAAACATACCATTTAGACGAAAGTGCATATTATGTCAAATTACTGCAACTCTAACCTGTGGCAGGAATGTCCACAGATCTATGGCATGTCTGAGTGTTTCCAATTTTCTACTTTACATTCCAAAGTTATCAACCACTGTTCTTGTTCATTCCAATTTACTGCGTTCAATATTCGTGACAATCTCTTCATCAGAATCATCAAATACAGCCAAAGCACTAAAAGAGAAAAAAAAATGCAAGTTAGTTATTTAAATAACCAATTAATAAACTAATTAATCAATCAAGATCAGATGTTCAACTTTATTTTAACACAGGGCCCAAGTCTCCCTAAGTCGCAGAAGGCTTCAAGCAAGCAAAAATGTCGGGAAAATAACCAATGTCCTGTATTACTTAAAAATAACTAATGTCCCGTACCATGAAATAACTAATGTCCTGTAACTTAAAATAACCAATGTCCTGTAACTTAAAATAACCCATGTCCTGTAACTTAAAATAACCCATGTCCTGTAACTTAAAATAACCCATGTCCTGTGATTTGAAATAACCAATGTCCTGTAACTTAAAATAACCCATGTCCTGTAACTTAAAATAACCAATGTCCTGTAACTAAAATAATCCATGACAAGTAATTTAAAATAACCCATGACCTGTAACTTAAAATAACCCATTTTCTGTAACTTAAATAACCAATGTCCTGTAACATAAAATAAATAACGTCCTGCAATTTAAAATAACTAATGTCCTGTAACTTTAAATAACCAATGTCCTGTAACTTAAAATAACCTATGTGCTGTAACTTAAAAATAACCTATGTCATTTAACTTAAAATAACCCATGTCCTGTAACTTAAAATAACTTATGCCCTGTAACTTAAAATAACCAATGTCCTGTAACTTAAAATAAATAATGTACTGTAAGTTAAAATAACTAATGTCCTGTAACTTAAAATAACCCATGTCCTGTAACTTAAAATAACCTATTTGCTGTAATTTAAAATAACCCATGTCCTGTAACTTCAAATAATCCATGACAAGTAATTTAAAATAACCCATGACCTGTAACTTAAAATAACCCATGTCCTGTAACTTAAAATAACCAATGTCCTGTAACTTAAAATAACCAATGTCCTGTAACTTAAAATAACCAATGTCCTGTAACTTAAAATAAAACATGTACTGTAACTTTAAAATAACCCATGTACTGTAACTTAAAATAACCCATGTCCTATAACTAAAATTAACCAATGTCCTGTAACTTAAAATAACCCATGTCCTGTAACTTAAAATAACCCATGTCCTGTAACTTCAAATGACCCATGTCATTCATGTTTTTACTGTATTATCTACTGTCTCAAAATAAATCCCGAAGGTATCACCAGGCACAGAAAAATAAAATTAAATGTGTTTAGAAACCTTGTTTAAACAGATCTGCCGGAAGTGTCTAGTGGTGAGTAAATTACGAGTCATGGGCAGGGGGAAAGAAAAAGTTGGGCCTCTTGAATATAGTGCTTTCACTCACTAAGTGACCATGGTAGGTAATCTCCCTAGAGGTAACTAATATTTCCACACACATTTTGAATTTGAATATTTGCATGCAAATTTATCATTAGGTCTATGCATAAAACCTAATTTTCTTACATACAATTAATGAGTGTGCATATTTACATGCTAATTCATGAATGTACTAAAATGTTCAAAATAAAGCTTTGCCAATATAAATATGCATTACTAATCATTCAATGAATCATTTTTTTAGAGCAGATCCAAAAGAAAAAAGAGAAGAAAAGAAAGTCAAGAAAGAGGAAAGTACAATATCACAGTCCTACTCCAAAACAAACTAATTTTCAATTTAAATTTCATGTTCCAGTATCTATGGTCCCAAGCATTTCTAAACAAAAAAGTGTCACTCGGTACCACAAGTTATGCTACTCTCTGAAATAAGAAAATAAGATTAGGCCAATTTGAATCAAATGACCATCGTTCTTTATGGTGTAATCGATAGTAGGCCTTTATCATCAAAACATGAAAATTATTAGTAGGCCTATATAAATTGTTTTAATCGATTTTAACATGTTTTGTATAATGTTTCTATATTTAATAATAGCCCTACTAAGACGGGTAATCATTAAATTCTTTATTTATAGATGTTTCAGGCCGGAGGTGGATTCTGGGGTGGGTGGAATGCACCAGCCGAGGCACAATGGATTATTGAAAATTTAAAAAAATTTACTGTATTGTTAAAGATGTATTGTCCCTTGCTAATGTCAAAAAATCATTAAAAAATAATTTTGAAATAAACTTGCTCATATTACAATAGCATACAAATTATTAAATTCTGCATAGAAAAATTATTGAATTTAAAAAATGTTTACCCTGATGAAGTGGCCATGTGCATAGCTCAGAGTCATAGCAATTTTGGGATATCGTACGAACAAGAAATGTGGAGAAAGAAAGAATAAAAAAAAAGATGATGATCCAGTACAATAACAATAGGTGATCTGCTCGAGAAGCGGATCACCAATAATAAAAAAATTCCAGTGACTGGAAGTGTTTCTATCATTTTTTGCTGTAAACTGATGGGTAGACATTTTTTAAATACACAAATTTCTATGTTCAAGTTGATGTTATTTCAAAATAGGCAAGTTAATTTCAAAAAATATTTTTACATTTTTGTTGGGTAGCAGACCTTGGCCTCTCCGGGGTTTATATGGGTTTGGAAATGGGTGTTAGCCCCAAAATTTAATTTGAATTCTATATTGGCTTGACACACCCTCTACAAAACCAAACCTGAAATTATTTGAAATTTACTTACATATCTGCTACATGAGCTGGAATATTATTAATTTATTCAGGTACAATATAAAAATATACAATATTAATTATCTTAATTATTTATAATGTTCTTGCATATCTGCAACAAACCTTGGAATATTCTATATCTTAATTATCTTAATTATTCTTAATTATTTGAAATTTACTTACATATCTGCTACAAACCATGGAATATTTAATATCTTAATTATCTTAATTATTTGAAATGTCCTTACATATCTTCTACAGACCCTGAAATATTTAATATCTTAATTATCTTAATTATTTGAAATTTACTTACATATCTGCTACAGACCCTGGAATATTTAATATCTTAATTATTTTAATTATTTGAAATGTACTTACATATCTTCTACAGACTATGAAATATGTAATATAATTATCTGAAATGTACTTCTGCTACAGACCCAGGAATATTTAATATCTTAATTATATAAAATGTACTTACGTAACTGCTAAAGACCATAAAATATTTATTATCTTAATTATTCTAATTATTTGAAATGTACTTACGTATCTGCTACAGACGCTGGAATATTATCTTCAACCCACTTCAGGTCATCTTCAACCTTTGTGGAAACTGAATTATCAGGGCGGTTGACATTTCGCATCTTCATCCCCTCTGAAAATGAAGAAAATATATTTTCCCAATCAAGATTCATACCCAAGACATTCTGATTACTCTTAAGATACTCTTTCAGCTGTGGAGGTGTTTCTCCATACAAATCTTACCATTTTATGAAAAATATTTTAATTTAAATGAGACAAGGCTAGAAAATAATATAAAATAAGATTACGTTCTTTATGTTTAATCAATATAAATTTAGCTTGCTTGCTGTGTTTAACAACTGATCAATTTTAATCAACTACTTTTTCACACTGCTGCATGAATGTTCTGTGGCAAAACAACTTGAATTTTTCACTTTTGGAGAAAAAATAGAGTTAAAGTTTGCATATTTGCAACTTGGCAATTGTAATAAATTAACATTCCTTTCCTTATTGTAACATATTTATTACATAACATTCTAAAATTGTATTTATTTGACCAAACAAACAGTGTAAATCATATTGGTAATTATAGGAACATAAGAAACCTGGAAGGTTCTAGATGTTGAAGTACTAAAAGCAATTGCTTATTGGATAATATGATGTAATGTGACCAATGAGGAACTTAGGCAATATAGAATGCTCTTGAGCTTGGTATTTCAAAGGAGCTCCTTTTTGAAACACATGTTCATGTGAATATTGTTTTGTTATTTTGATACTGGATTCTTGTTGGAGTTCACACAGAATAAAAGTTTATTTGAGAGTTGTGTTACAACAATTGTGAGCTGTGTTGATATTTTATATGTCAAAGAGAGATTCCTAGTCACTTTCTTACCGCTTGGAAATAGGTCAAGTAGGAATTCATGACAGCAATAAATTGTCATAATCTTTTGAAATTTTGCAGGATTGTATAATTTTAGACATGGTGATTAAATGTAAAATTTTTATTACAACCATTTGTTTATTGCAAAGTTACTAGCAATATTCACAGATACATTGTTTTGCCTCAAAAACATTTCAGGCTCGGTATTGTTTTTTAAGTGTGTCATATTTTTTGGAATTTATCACGTTTGCAGCAATCACATGCATTTCTAGCTTGTTCATATGTCTCTGTTAAGATTATTGATATGAAAACACCAATAACCAGTTGTTTTGCCTTGCAAAAATCAATCGGCTCTAAACAATTTTTGAATACTGTTCCGATACAAAACAACATATCTACATCGCAGATACATTGTTTTGCCCCGTAATCTTGCAGTTACATTATTTTACGACGGAAAATAACTAGATTTTAAGATTTGTGCTTAAAGATAGGTGGTGCTATCTCCGAAACAACTGATTTTCAATGCCTGCTCTTATATATAACGTGGCATTCAAGGCTTGCTCTTACATATAACATGGTTTCACTGCCTGCTCTTACATGCAGCATGGCTTTCAATACCTGCCCTTACATATAGGGTGGCTTTCAATGCATGCTCTTTCATATAGCGTGGCTTTCAATGCCTGCTCTTACAACATATAGGGTGGCTTTCAATGCCTGCTATTACATATAGAGTGGCTTTCAATGCCTGCTCTTGCATGCAGCATGGCTTTCAACAACTGCTCTTACATAATAGGGTGGCTTTCAATGCCTGCTCTTACATATATGCGGCTTTCAATGCCTGCTCTTACAACATATAGGGTGGCTTTCAGTGCCTGCTATTACATATAACGTGGCTTTCAATGCCTGCCCTTACATATAGGCTGGATTTTAATGCCTGGTTTTGATTGTCTATATAACAAGTTCTCGTAATCTCAAAAGCTCTGATGAGGGCAGTATAATAAAGGCAGTGAAGTATATTGGCCCTAATGGCCGCTCATACAAAAAAGATCTATTAATCAATCAATCCGCAGGGTACTCCAAGAGGTCCTCATCAGAGCTTAAAAAGCATTGTTGCTGGTCATGATGCATGTAGGAATGACTTGGACTGTGCCTACCTGCTATTGGATTTTTTTTTTTTTTTTTTTTTTTTTACTTTTCTTGATTATTATATGGTGACCTTTGTTCTTGGATTGTTTGTTACTAAATTTTTATAGTAAATTTGTTTGTTCAGGTTTCTGTTTTTCTCAATGGTTTCCACCACTGTCAGTGGTTAATGTTTCTGTCCACTCAACCTGTGCTGTCCATTGCTTGGCTCACTGTTATGTGTTTCTAGCCTAGCCTATTTGGTAAATTGCTTTTTCATTTCTTTGTTCTCAGCTGATTGAGATAAATATCCTAAATTTGGTAGCATAATGATGTATGGTCTCTTGCTAGAATATTTCATAACACTTGAAAAAGTGTCATAGGCCTACAGGAGTTCTTTGGGGACATAAGGCTGCAAATCTGCCTTTTATTTTCTGGTTGTTACTGCTCCACCTATTCCTAATAATTAATTCCAGAGAATTCTTTTTTGCACATTTTCCATTTTTTTCCTTCAATTAATTGCCAAAGCAGTACCCTGGCTTATACATTTCCCTCAGAAACCATTTGTTCCTGAAATAGATCTCTCTGGATTGTCCAATTTTACTGTTTTCTTTGTCCGACGCTCATTTCACCTGATCTCAAATTGTTACCTATTTTTTTTTATTTATATATTTATTTCCCCCTTATACCCATTGGAAATATGTGGGGTTCTTACCAAGGTGACTTCCAGTCATTTTAACCTGCCTTGGATAGATATTTACGAAGGGAAATAAAGAAGAAACAATGACTCTACAACATGAATCTCAAACAGGCCCATGCAAATTATACCTTTGACACTCTTGGATCAACTTTAAAAAACAACAATGCTAAAGTTGTGAGTCATGGCAAAGACAAAGCTGATATTCTTACTGCTCGGTTCCTTAGTGTTTTTAACAGATGAACCAGAGGGGATACTTCTTCACTGGTAATTAGCCCTTACCTCATTATCAAGTATTCGCGCATCACGTCCGAAGGAGAGATAAACTTCTTTGAAACCTGAATTCGACAAAGATTCATGAACCCGACGGTATCCCCCAGTGGTTGTTGAAAATTGGAGCTTCCGAACTTGCTAAACTTTTACAAGGCCTCTTTTAAACATCCATCAATATTGGAGAAATTCCACAAGACTTGAAGAATGCAATCATTGTTTCAGTCTTCAAAAAAGGAAGCAGGACCGTAGCTGCTAATTACAGGCCAATATCTCTTACCTCGGTGGTGTGTTAAACTCAGCTCACCCAGTGTTCTCCCAAAGCTGTTTTACAGTAGCTGTTTTTACCCCGTAAAAAAAACTAATCAACCAGTAAAAATTGAGTTGGTAGAATAAAAAAAAGCACTTATCAGCACTAGGTAGTCTAAGCTGGCCTCCTTTCTATAAACGAACATCATTCCAGTCCAAGTCTAGGATATGATAATATGTATTGTTGTTTTTTTTAAGCCATTGAACTTCAGTACCTCATGTTGCACATGCTTAGCTGGCTCTATGTGGACAAGGTTACCAGTAAAAAATTTCCATTGGAAGAACACTAGCTGCTAACCATACCTGATATTAGTGGGGAATTGGACAAAAGCAACCTTGTAGATGTAGCAGTGCTTGATTTTTCCAAAGCATTTGATAAGGTCTCTCATTTCGCCCTCATCGCAGTCATATAAAAATTAGAATACTATGGTGTAAGTGGGAAATAGCCACGTAGGTTAATAATTTCCTTTCCAGTAGAAGCCAACTAGTTGCCATAAATGGCCAGTCATCTGATTCAGCAAGAGTAATATCCTGTTTGCCTCAATGTACGATCCCTGGGCCACTCTGGTTCCTACTTTATACAACAACAATGTTGCCTAACAGACCAGGCGTGTTTGTTGTACACCCCCAACAGTCTCTTCTTTTCCTTTACCTCAGAGTACAAATCTCAAACACACTCAGCTGAGACACCCATATCCAAGCCATTATCAACAAGGCTCAGAGAATCCAAAATGTCATCAGGAGAAATCTCTGAAGATGTGAAGGTAACTGCTTACAAGAGTGCAGTCCGAGCTCTTCTAGAGTATGCTTCAAGTGTATAGGATTCTTCCATTATAAAAAATATTAAGTCATTAGAGCATGTGCAGCGCCAAGTAACTTGTTTTTATAAAAAGAATACTCCAAAGAAGAAGGTACAGTTACCTGCATCCTTGACGAATTGAAATGGAACTCATTAGAAACCAGAAGACATCAAAAACTTGGGATGCTTTACAAGATGCAAAATGGGCTTGTCGATATCCATTTCACCAGTATGTCCATCCACACACTAATTTATCCAGGGGACAGAATCAGAAATTCAGGCAAAGGCACAAATCAAGAGTGTTCAAAGACCCATTCTTTGCCTCCACCATAAAAGACTGGAATGCACTTCCAGAAAGCATAGTAAGCAGTGTCAGCATTGAAAGCATTGTCTAGTCTTGGAAAACACAAGCTTTATTTAAGGACTTAGCTCATCCACGTTAGGTTGATGTATCAAAAAATATTTTGCTGACTAAATTATTTTTTTATTACTTTTTTATGAGCCTCATGTTTACTGCCACAGAAAATCATGCTTTGAAAAAAAAATTATTAAAAGTTTTTCTTGGCAGTAAACACACTAACTATTCAATGTGTGTGCATTCACACACTAACTACTTAATGTGTGTGCATTCACTTTGCAACAAGTGAACGCACACACTAACTATTTAATGCACACACTAACTATTTAATGTGTGTGCATTCACTTTGCAACAAGTGAATGCACACACTAACTACTTAATGTGTGTGCATTCACTTTGCAACAAGTGAATGCACACACTAAGTATTCAATGTGTGTGCATTCACTTTGCAACAAGTGAATGCACACACTAACTACTTAATGTGTGTGCATTCACATTGCAACATGTGAATGCACACACTAACTATTTAATGCACACACTAACTATTTAATGTGTGTGCATTCACTTTGCAACAAGTGAACACACACACTAAGTACTTAATGTGTGTGCATCCACTTTGCAACATGTGAATGCACACACTAACTATTTAATGCACACACTAACTACTTAATGTGTGTGCATTCACTTTGCAACAAGTGAATGCACACACTAAGTACTTAATGTGTGTGCATTCACTTTGCAACATGTGAATGTACACACTAACTATTTAATGCACACACTAATTATTTAATGTGTGTGCATTCGCTTTGCAACAAGGGAACGCACACACTAAGTACTTAATGTGTGTGCATTCACTTTGCAACATGTGAATGTACACACTAACTATTTAATGTGTGTGCATTCACTTTGCAACAAGCGAATGCACACACTAACTACTTAATGTGTGTACATTCACTTTGCAACAAGTGAATGCACACACTAACTATTGAATGTGTGTGCATTCACTTTGCAACAAGCGAATGCACACACTAACTATTTAATGTGTGTGCATTCACATGGCAACATGTGAATGCACACACATTCACGTTCATCTGGTCGGTGAACTTGTAAACACAAGTTGTGAACTCGAGTAGAATTTTCTTCCTCTATTTGCACAAGTAGTGTTGAAAATGGCGGATGAAACACAAACAAGCAGATGTATTTATTGCAATTTGTTTAAGCAATATTATTTCAGATTTAATAAAAAAAAAAGAGTTTCTTGTATGTTTTATTTGCAACCTCATGATTTGCACTGTAAAACGTTCTGAATACACTTTACAGAGCCTAGGCCAAGGAGCACATCCACGTGAGGGCACTTGTCAAAATCCCGAATAGGAAAACAAAATGCCATTTTAGTGTTCGTCAAATGAATGCACTCTTCTCGTTTTCTTGCATGTTACAAGTTGTGAGATCAGTTTTCAAAAGTTCTAGTGAACACAGCATAAGTATTCAATGCATGTGCATTCACTTTGCAACAAGTGAATGCACACTGAAGTTTGTACCTATTTTTGTCAGTTTATTTTTCACAACTGATGCTTCAATTTCTATAGTTTATTACGGATTCTAGGAACTTCAATCAAGATCAATCAACAGGATTTATAAACCACCAATATCCACAGCTGAATACACTGAAGCTGGCATTCTACCAATTGTAAGCATTTAAAAAAAAAATTTAATAACTTCCTTGGGGTCAAATTGACTGGGGCAGAGTTGACTTCTTTGGACCGAGTTGACATGGTGCATGTTTAGTTTAAATTTAAAATTTAGAATTTAAAAAAAAAGTTTACATAAAACTAACCAAACGATTCTGGAATCATTGGCTCCTTTGACTCCTCATCCTCTACAGCATCAGTGAGGGCCGAGTATGCATAGCGTTGGTTGTTAGCAGTAGGACGCCAGAGAATAATGATCACCACAAGGACGATGTAGAAGAGAATATGCCAGTAAGCATCGTCTAACCAAATCTCGTTCCATTTCTACAGAAATTTCAGAAAAGTCAGGTCAAATAGGTTTTACTTCATTCAATATTCACATGTAAACTGATATTTGCTTTCATCGATGATTATAAAGTGAAAAGATACATATTTAGACTAAAACATTAATTGAAGTTGGAGTGGCAAAAGATCATCACTGGAAATAAATTAAGCATCAGACATATTCTATTTTAAACTGCTCTGACTCATACCTACACATATATAAGCAAATCGCATTGTAAACTTCTCTTTTCATACCTACACATTATAAGCAAATCACATTGTAAACTGTTCTGACTCATCATGTACAAGCAAATACCATTGTAAACTGCTGACTCATACCCACACATATATAGCAAATCACATTGTAAACTGCTCTGACTCATACCTACACATACTGTATATAAGCAAATCACATTGTAAACTGCTCTGACTCATACCTACACATACTGTATATAAGCAAATCACATTGTAAACTTTATATAAGCAAATCACATTGTAAACTGCCCTGACATACCTACACATACTGTGTATAAGCAAATCACATTGTAAACTTTATATAAGCAAATCACATTGTAAACTGCTCTGACTCATACCTACACATATAAAGCAAATCACATTGTAAACTGCTCTGACTCATACCTACACATATAAAGCAAATCACATTGTAAACTGTTCTGACTCGTACCCACACATACTGTATATAAGCAAATCACATTGTAAACTGCTCTGACTCATACCTACACATATATAAGCAAATCACATTGTAAACTGCTCTGACTCATACTTACACATATAAAGCAAATCACATTGTAAACTGCTCTGACTCATACCTACACATATAAAGCAAATCACATTGTAAACTGCTCTGACTTATACCTACACATATATAAGTAAATCACATTATAAACTGCTCTGACTCATACCTACACATATAAAGCAAATCACATTGTAAACTGCTCTGACTCATACCTACACATATAAAGCAAATCACATTGTAAACTGCTCTGACTCATACCTACACATATATAAGCAAATCACATTGTAAACTGCTCTGACTCATACCTACACATATAAAGCAAATCACATTGTAAACTGCTCTGACTCATACCTACACATATAAAGCAAATCACATTGTAAACTGCTCTGACTCATACCTACACATATATAAGTAAATCACATTATAAACTGCTCTGACTCATACCTACACATACTGTATATAAGCAAATCACATTGTAAACTGTTCTGACTCATACCTACACATATAAAGCAAATCACATTGTAAACTGCTCTGACTCATACCTACACATATATAAGCAAATCACATTGTAAACTGCTCTGACTCATACCTACACATATAAAGCAAATCACATTGTAAACTGCTCTGACTCATACCTACACATATATAAGCAAATCACATTGTAAACTGCTCTGACTCATACCTACACATATATAAGCAAATCACAATGTAAACTGCTCTGACTCATACCTACACATACTGTATATAAGCAAATCACATTGTAAACTGCTCTGACTCATACCTACACATATATAAGCAAATCACATTGTAAGCTGCTCTGACTCATACCTACACATATATAAGCAAATCACATTGTAAACTGCTCTGACTCATACCTACACATATAAAGCAAATCACATTGTAAACTGCTCTGACTCATACCTACACATATATAAGTAAATCACATTGTAAACTGCTCTGACTCATACCTACACATATATAAGTAAATCACATTGTAAACTGCTCTGACTCATACCTACACATACTGTACATAAGCAAATCACACTGTAAACTGCTCTGACTCATACCTACACATATATAAGCAAATCACAATGTAAACTGCTCTGACTCATACCTACACATATATAAGCAAATCACATTGTAAACTGCTCTGACTCATACCTACACACATATAAGCAAATCACATTGTAAACTGCTCTGACTCATACCTACACATATAAGCAAATCACAATGTAAACTGCTCTGACTCATACCTACACATATAAGCAAATCACAATGTAAACTGCTCTGACTCATACCTACACATATTTAAGCAAATCGCATTGTAAACTGTTCTGTTACATAAAATACCATGGACAGAGCCAAAAGGTCTGTCAGATATGCTATATGTTCTGTCAGATATGCTTTCACACTTTTGATGAATTTAGAGCACTATAGCCAAAAAAAAAAGAAAATCTTTGTGTTTCCCAAGCCTAACCAACCCAAAATCTTGAAAATCTATCTTTTTTTTTTTTTTTGTCAAGAAACATATACAGGTATACTTTTTCCTCAACCAAGATTGTAACACATTGTTTCATACAGATATGTCAGAAACAAGCAACATTATCAGACAAAGTTTGACCAACATTTGTTTGTGTGCCCTGACTTGTAAAAGCATTAGGTATAGAAATTGAGTTAAAAATTGTCTAGTACTTACACTTACACACAGAGCTAATTTGTGTTGTTTTGTAGACCATGCTATGAAAATCACGGCGGCAATGATGCAGAAGATGAGTGCATTTGTAAAATGGCGGTACAACCAAAGCTTGACAACGTTGCGACGTAGTCTCAAAGTTCTTGTTGTGTCAACCAAATTGGTAAATATGTGGACTCACTGTTAAGGTTGACAATTCCTTTATATGGATCATCAAATGTATATATAACTTGGATGTAACATAAAAAAGATAATGGTAATAGACTACCAGACTGGTACACTATTTGTGACAATATTGAAATATGCTATGATTGACACAGAACCAAAACTAAGCTTGTGGAGCAACTTTCTAAATTAAAAAGAAACAATAGGCATTAACATGCCACTGGCTTTTATAGAGCTGATACAGCTGTGAATAAAAGCTGGGAGTGGGGGTGACAGATTGAAGTAGAAACTGGTAGCGAAATTTTTACAGACCTCTAAATGTGGCAAAGACAAGCCAAACCAGTCACTCATTGGAAAAATCAATTTTTAATTATCAATACAGGGTTTAACAGTACAATGAGAGCTATAAAATGGTAAAAAATCATTTAAATCCGACACTTTGTTATGAAGTTTGAACATATAGCTGTTTAAAGAACAATATTTGAGAAATCAGCCTTCAAAATTTACGATTTTTGGCATTTCTTAGGCAGAAACCATCACCAAATCGTTAAAAATTGTTGTTTTAACATTAAAAATGAAGAAAATAACACCATAGCATGATGTATATATATATATAAACGTTAGTTTTGGTGCAATAAAATAGATTTCCAAAATTTTGACATTCTAGCATGTTTTGGCCATTATCTCCAAAACAGGATTTGCGACGAGTAACTGGTTTGGCTTGTCTTTGCAACAAATACAACCCGTTTTTTTATTAAAGTTCAATGATCACTAATTCTAATTCACAGTTTTAAAAGCAAACTTGGATAGTAAGATACACTTCTACTTGGGATAAAGGTGATAGCAGTATACCTCCATATCAGAGCTATTAGGTAGTTTTTGCTGCACGACTGTAGTAGTAGAAACTTCCTACAGCTGCAATCAGTCCTTCATTTGAGGCCATTTTCTCTTGTCACTCGCGAGCATCCTTAGCTCCCCTAGTAAGTGTGCTTATAATGTATTGTAATTTCCAAATCCATTCAATTCAACAAGTTTCCAAGTACTGGAGTTAAACAGGCTTATAGCTAATCTTTTCAATTAAAACATTCTCAAAAGGATATCCAGTAACAAATGACTGCATCCAAAACTGCAAGAGGAATGCTAGCCACTAGCTGCTGTTGTACACTC
>NW_022696706.1:67722-98894 GCF_011630105.1 Anneissia japonica
ATGTAGTATCTTGCAAATCAACCCAGAAACCCGGTGGTTTGTTGATTGTTTATTGGAAGCGTCCCTTCGCTGCCAAAAATAGCTTTTGCGTACCCGGTGATATCGTGAGGGCATGGTGAAGGCAGGTTACGATTTGGTGGCACATCGATTGAGTACATTCATTCTTCATCTGGCCGTGTAAGTCAGTGGCGTATGTAGATGTCTTGAAATGGGGGACTGATGGGGAGGGGGGCGCGAAGGTGAAGTGGGGGTCTCTATGATCAGTTGAGGGGCGCTAATTCGCAAAATAAGGTGATTTTATGTGATTTTAACTACTTGACCGTGATTTGAAACCAGTGTCAGTATAATCTTAGGTAAGCATGTGGTTTTAACATAAGCAAGAATTTAGTCCAATGAAACTGTTTATCATCTTGATACCTTCCGACGAAAATTGGCCCTACCGGCGTCACCACGGCGTCCCCACCAATCAATCTAACGTGACGTTGTTATGTGGGTGTTTTATAGATTATTAGGAATGGTAATATCACCGAAAAAATAGATAAAATGACAGTTGAATGACCAACAAAGACAACTGAAGACAATAGTTTGTCATTAGAAGTTATTTAATACCGTATAATTTTATTCGGAAAATTAATCTCAAAATCGAGTTGCCGTCCCCGGCGATGTCAGTGACATCGTATGATTTGTGTGCGATTTTTTCAAATTAACCCCTAAGTAAAAAAAATAGTTGAGCCCGGTGACATCATGAGGGCATGGTGAATGGTTTCTGGACAGAACGGCAAAAAACCAAAATGGCAATAAATCAAAACGGCAATTGGCTCAGCATTAACAAACTATTGTTAAATATTGCTAAAACTAACTATGTAATTTTCCGTCCAACTCAGAAAAATGCCCTGAAATTGACAATTGTCTTAAAATCAATGGTAAAGCAATAGCTCAACAGAAAGAAGTTCAATTCTTGGGTATAATTTTAAATGAACATACTAACTGGAAAATTCATATTGACTTCGTTGCAAGAAAAATCTCTAAATCGATAGGAGTAATTGGCAGAGTCAAACAGTTTTTCCCTACGAATATTTTACTCGCTCTTTACAATACCTTAATTTTGCCTTACCTCCAGTATGGTAATATTATATGGGTAAGTGACTATCCCTCAAACCTTGTTAAACTATATAACCTCCAAAAACGTATTATTCGTATAATTACATCACCACCATATACAGTAGGTGCAATGCTGAACCACTATTTCATGAACATAATCTTTTGAATACGGTATTTATGACGTTAATAAGGTACAAGTAGGATGCTTTATGTATAAACATACCCATGAAATGTTACCAAATGTGTTTAAGGATCTATTTCAGTACAAAGGTAATGTTCATAACTATCGGAAAAGGCAATGTAATAGGCTTCGTATTCCATTTGTTAAGCTGACTAAAAGCCAATTCTCAATTTGTGTCCATGGCCCGCATGTATGGAACAATATTTATAGTAAACTAAAAACATCAAATACTCTAAGACTTTTAGTAAACTCCTAAAAAAGGAAATTATTTCAAATTATCAATAGGTACTTTTATGATCTTTTTTGTTTGTTTGTTTGTTTGTGTTTTTTAAATTTTTGTTTTCGTATTTCTTAAAGGGACAGTGGAGACAAGCCTAGGCTTCTAAACTGGTTCCTCACCATTGTATGTTGTTTTTTGTTGTCTTTGGGGAAATAAATGTCACATTGATTGATTGATTGATTGATTGACAGCTATAAAGAGTAAAACGTGCTAGTATGTTAAATCAGAACATGTAAGGAATGATACAATGGAAGGCGTTCAAAAAATGAAGTGATTGTTTTGTGGTGGGCGGAGATATGCTCTCTACTGAGTGCTTTTGTTACTATTACTTTTAATTATTATTACTAGAGGGTGCACTCACTTCGCTCGCTTACCCTCTAGTATGTTAAACATCATGATTAGTTTTGATAAAATAGAACAAAATTCAAGACCACTAAAAGAAGATTGGCCTTTACAGATATACACAAATTCTATGAAAATATATCACTGGGCCTAGACCCCTAAAGACAACTCATGAATAAATGCAGTGGTGAACGTTATGCATTTACTGTGTCGATGCTTAACTTTAGTCATATTTTTGTTGAAATATGGTAAGGTACATAATATGTTTAGGTACTGTAGGATAAATGAAGTAGGCGATTAATTTATAGGGCCTTACTAATTACTGTACATTTCTATTAGAAGTTATATATTTGTGACATGTTGAAGATATAGGAAATAGGAAGTTTCTACATAGATTACTAGTAGACACTTTTTGTTATGTACTGCAACTATTATATATTTATATACCCTGGACCCTGGAGGTCATAAGGTCTGAGCCTCACTGTTACAAAATGATGAATTAGAAGAGGGACAGCTAACCACATCATGACCATGTAAAAAAGAGTCGGGTCGGTAGGCATCATGTTGGCGACAATTTTTTTTTTATTCTTTTGCTACCACTCGACTCACCTTACCATATTGATTTTTTTATACGTCGAAATGAATAAAATAAATAAAAAATGATGATGTTGTTGTTGATGAAGGTGATGATGATGACAGTATGAAATGACAATATGATGATTATGATGAGAACCGTAATGAAAATTCATAATGCATTGTAGCACATCAACA
This sequence comes from Anneissia japonica, assembly GCF_011630105.1. Classification (NCBI taxonomy): domain Eukaryota; kingdom Metazoa; phylum Echinodermata; class Crinoidea; order Comatulida; family Comatulidae; genus Anneissia; species Anneissia japonica. The sequence goes on from NW_022696706.1 coordinate 70,398, forward strand.
AGCAACAACTTACCTTCAATTTCAGTATCTCCACAATCACTTGATATAGAAAACGCTAAAATGTAACGACCATCTACCCATGTCTTTGCGATTCTATTGTGATTCTATTTTATTGAAACCAATAAAAAAAATTCATCTTAGTAAAAATGTTTTTTAGTTAAACACAGTAATATTTTGTGATATCAATTGCAATGAAAGGAACTTTCGTATAGACACCTCCACTGGTTTAATTAAAAATGATAATAAATATAGTAGTTATACTCTGTATCAAACTATAAAACTAAAAGCTTTGTTTAAATAACTTATAGGTATGTAAAGGTTCCTTTTATCCTGAAGAAATAAAAAATTAAAAACTTAATTTCATCAGGTAAAGCAAACTCAGGCATCCTTGATTAAAACTTTCTAGTATCTATATGCCTCACATAGGGGAAAAACCTCATGTTGCCCACACACAGTGACATTTTAAAATCTGGGTCAGTTGGACATCTTCTTTTCACTGCTGGAAAGCTTATGCATATTATCAAAGTCTATTTTTTGGTTTAGTGGCTGTTGCAAAAAGCTTTGAAATCTCGATTTTAACTGGAACTTTGGCTCACATCAACACTTGCAATCTCTGACCCATCCATAGCATTACTCAGGAAAGACTAATTTTTCTAGCCACTCAAAATTTTAATTTTGCATTTTTCTTAATATGCTCATATTTACCTTTTCATTTAAGTTTATATTTTTTATAATTTTTATCTTATTTTTGTATGTCATTGTTTTGTAAATTGTTGTACTTGAATGAATGCTAAACAATTAAAGAAAGAAAGAAATGTTACTTTCAGAGATGTCGTTATGCAGGGCGTAAGTGGTCTGAAGTACCCGCAGTCTTAACGTCTTGCACCCATCCAAAATTCATTTTTAAGGTCTTCCGCCCAGGCTCATACAAACCCTCCCGCTCACCCTTAAAATCATGCAAAACTCAAGTTTTTGCCCAATAATCAAGATACAGGATTCTCACACCATTCGGAATGTACAGTAATTGTTCACCAAGGTGCTTGTTTCACTGAACGTTGAAAGCACATGATTCGTCAATTGGAATGAGATCCAGATGGTTTATTTGAAAACACGAGTTGTCTGTCTGCAAAGTGGTAAAGGCAATATCAGGTAGCTGTAAATGCCCCTGCACTAGGCTTTCTTCTTTTAATCATATCTTTTTTGGTTCCTGGTGGTTTCTGTCTATTGAAGTAATACTTAATTACCTTAATTAGTACTAATTGTAAATTTAACTCTTTATATAATAAACACTTCCCAAAACATCGATGTAGACGAAATTTTCGCAAAGACCATAAACCATTGATTTCTAATGCATTAATTAAGTCAATCGATACTAGAAATAAATTTTAAAAGAAATTTATCAAGAACAGCAACAATACATGTTTTGTGCCCAGAAACGTTTAACTGAAGTTACAGTTGTATTGTATGCAGCATCATGGGCTTGACAAATTATTTTTTCACTCAACTGTTTAGAAAGGTAACATTTAGTATTATAAATTGATGTGTGGGTTTGTTGGATCCTAAAATGCAGGCTGTATACAATATTGTTGTATAGTATTTGTAAAAAATAATGTTGTTCTGAAAGGGTTGTTGTGTATGTAAAAATATGTTGTTTTTAAACCAGTTATTCCAAAGATGTTTTATTAATTAAAACCAGAACTCTGCAAGGGCCGAGGTTCCTATGCAGCAATTGGTAAAATATTACATTATTTTTGTAATGATGTTGGCCTTATGGAAACTGACAAAACTAGGGATCATAATGTCACAACGCAGTAAATTAATGTATTGTGAATGCAGTTATAGCTTACAGTCTGCACCCTAAGATGTGGTGGCGCCAGCGGGATTCATCCACCCACTCAGTGTACGACGCCACAAGTTTGTCGGCTCAAAGAAAAAACAAACAATTTGACAATGGTGGTATCATCACCCTTAGCAGGGTCCCAGCCACAATGGTGTTTGTTACCACCCCCACAGGGTTTTGTACCCTGTGCAGTGGTGGCACCAGCGGGGATCCCCTGTTGTCCAATGCCCACAAGTCTTCAGACTAAAAAGAAAAAAACAATTTGGCCACAATGGCATCTGTTATGCAGTAAGCCCCACCCACCCTCCACAGGGTTTAACACCCCAGTAGTGGTGGTGCCAGCTCCCCCACCCCACCCTGATTTCGAATGTGTGATTTTAATACACATAAAAGCAACTTGTGATTAGTTTGTATCCACAAAAGATAGCAAACATTTTCTGTAATATCCGATCTACTACACATACCCAACCAGGTTATCTACTATGCGGTTCGTCTTCTAGGCCTACAAAGGAGAAGTGCATGTGGGCCTCGCTATCATCGAGGCCCACATGCCTTCATCGTTGTCAATATTAACTTTTTGATTTGACCTCAACAGGGTTTTTTTTAAATTCTCTAAATCTTTTCATGGCTAGGCAAAAAGTCATTCATATATTTGCACGGACTGTATGTTGCAGGCACCACGAAATGTTTAAACGGCTGTACATCACCGCTACTAAAAACTAGACTCATCAAAGACGTAATATTAGCTTTAAAGCTTACCATTCCAAGCTGTGATTGGTTGATATACACAATATGGAATACAGAGGCAATTTGTAATCTGACCAATGATGAACAGGCTTTCATAAGTCACGTGACCGCCTGTAAACAGTCATCGCTAAATCCCTTTATTTGCGGGGGTTAGTAGCCTGAAGCTCTTTAACTTTATAGCAATAGTACCTCTCTTTAGCTTTCTTTATTTCCCAGTTTACTTTATTTCTAAGAATTCTGAACGCTTCCATTTCTTTAAAAGTTGTTTGTCTATCTTTAAATAGTTTCTTTATGTACAGCGTAATCCAAGGGCTATATACGGGTACATAATTGTTTTGCAAGGAAATGCTTTTTGTGTGCAGTAGCAATACTATTATTAAATGATTCCAGTTTTTTATTTGTACCATGTTTCTGCAAGTATACAGACTTGAATATTGTTAAGTTCCATGGTCACTTGCAGGTCTTCCATTTTGTTACAGATAGAGCACGGATTTATATTAGATTGACTAACCTTTATTTTCTACCCCCCACCCCCTGACATTTTGTGAGGGTCACTCCCTGAGAAAAATAGAAAATCTGATCTATTTTTAAGGTGTCTCTTTCTATGCTCAAATATTGACAACATTTTGAATGTTTTGGTACTCACGTAAAGGTTATTAAATATACTTTTATTTTATTGGACAGTTGGACCGATTAATTCTCCATTATAACAAATTAGAATGTTTTAAAATATTATTAAACAATAATACTCCTTTGTCAGAAGAAAGTACCATAATTAATTTTTTTTTATTAAAACAATCTCTTTATTTGTAATTTAGTCTTCCATATTAAAGTCCTTACTGGTACTGGTATTGGGTATTTATATTGCGCCTTTCTCTTGCGGTTATGAAGCTCAAGCCAAGCCTCAATAATCCAGGAAAACAATGGTAGGCATAATATCAGTCATTATTCAGGAACCTGAAGCATCACAGTATAGTACAGTCACACAAACAACAAAGACAAATAAACAGATTACAAAAATAAAAACACAAAAGGAAAAAGCAGCAAAAAGTGAATTAGGCAAACAAGTAAGTCTTGAGTGCACGTTTAAAAAGATTAGGATCTGAGATATCTCTAAGGTCAGTTGGAAGATTATTCCAAAGTTTAGAAGCATAACAAGGAAATGAAAAGCCTCCAATTCTCTTGTTGTGACGTGGTATAATGAAATGTACAGATGAAGAGCAACGTGTTGTACATATAGGGATACTTGATAACCATATAAAACCGAGAAAACCATATAAATACTTAGGAGAAAAACCATACATACATTTGTGAACAGTGAGAATAATTTTGAAAATAATTCGATTATTAGCTAGCAGCCAATGAAGTTCATTGATGAGAGGAGCAGAGTGTGTACGAGGATCACATGAAAAGGCTAAGCGAGCAGCAGAGTTTTGCAATTTCTGCAGTCTATCAATGTATTTCTTGAAGAGACCACCATAGAGTGAGTTACAATAGTCAATTCGCAATAGTATGAGGGCTCTAACAAGTATCTTGATTAACAAATCTTCGAATCCTTCACAAGTTACGCAAATGGTAACGTACACTACTACATACCTTACTCAACTGAGAACTTAAATCCAGCGTGGAGTCAAATATAATCCCAAGTTACGAGCATTTTTAGAGGCCTTTATGAGATCCATTAACATTAAGTTGGATTCCTAAACTAATGGTGATGACTGTTGGTTTCTAGAAGTGCAGACCAGAAGCTCTTATTCACTGTTGCCGCTATATACACATTTTTTAAGTTTCTTTTTCTAATTTGCAAGAATGGATTTGTTAACCATTTATCAACACTCTATAATGTTTTTACAACAAATATTTTCATCAGCTCTTAAGTGCATAGATAGTACAAAAATATTTATGTGATATACAAAAACATTACCTTGTTGAGTAATTTTTCTATTGTAAACTTTTTATTCTGCATATTTATATATTTTTCATATTTTTCCTGGCAAATACAGTGCAATAATTTGTGGATAAGGCCATCCTGAATAAAAAGTTTTAAGAAAATATCTAATAGGAAGTGGGGATTATTTTTTTTTTAACAAGCACAGTATGTATAGGCATATACTTGTTTTTGTAATTGCCTATTTTACAAACAAGTCAATCACCTATTACACTTTCAGTTTTTTGTATATTTCTCCCAAAAAAATCCCCAAAATGCTTCACTTTTTTATTTATTACTGAAGACAATTTTATAATATACTGTAATAACATATTCTAGCAATGAGCTAGTTTTAAGAAAAATAACCATGTGGTTATTTTTTCAATTACATACCTTCATGGTAATTAAGTTGACTTTATCACTCTGGAGAAATAAAATAAAAACATTCATTAAATTGTGTAAACTCGTGCATTAATGACTGAAAACCTCCTCTTTATATATTCCTCTTAATTATAATATAGATAAAGATTCAACTTTTTCTTTAATTACTGTACATACCTTGGTGATAGGCTTAGATGTGGTGATAGGCTTAGATGTGGTGCCAGGCCTAATTGAGGAGCCCTGTTCATTCTTGAGATATAAATGTTTTCACAATTATCATCAAATCAAGCAAACCTATCTATCAAAGTCTGAAAATTACTTCTCTATGCCTTTGAATTATAATTAGATGAGGTCCCACCACACTTTAGCTCCACCTCTTATTCATCAGAAACTATGAAAGTCTTATTCAGGAATTTCAAGAGGGAATGACACTGGAGCCCAACACATATGTAGATACTGCTCATGTTCCGGGAAAGATGCATAAAAATAGTTTAATAAATAATAATATACAGCATTTGTAGCACATCAGTATCCTTTCCAAGAAAACGCTCATGGAATAATCGTATACTAATTTGAGTAAAGACAAAATTTTTCTGATGATTTACCGCCCAGACGTGTGCACAGCTCTGGAAGAAATATATCATAACACCATTCTTTTAAATGTCTTACCATTATTGGCATATTCTGACTTTTATTTTTTAAAAAAAAGAAGTAAATTCTGTATTTTCAAATTATTTATTTATTAACTTTCTAATCGTATATTTATGTTTATTATTGTTATTCATTATTGTTATTCGTTATTTTTTTAGGTGACGCTTTTAATAATTTTCATACTCCATGTAATAAAGCGCATAGAGGTATTTTACATTATGTGCTATATAGACAATTATTATTATTATTTATGTCCATTAAAATATCTTTAAAAAAATATTTTACAATAACACAAATCTACAAAACATTTGATGAGGACTTGTACAGTACTACTATTGGCAACACATGTTACAATTCATTAAATTCAAATTATGTGGAAAGATTTTATAGTAATATTGAGTATAATCAAAGCAATTCAACAGAAGGACGCACATCTCGGGACATCAAAGATTATAACTCTGGCATCGACATTTTATTTCACTAAATCTATTTTATTTCACTAAACTGAGGTTTATGTATCTATACATCATGCTGTGCTGTTATTTTTCCCAATTTCAATGTTAAAACAACACTTTTTAAAGATTTTATGATAGTTTCTGCATGAGAAATGCCTGAAATCATAAACTTTGAATGCTGATTTCTCATATATTGTTCTTTAAACAGCTGTATGCATAAATGCTTGTAACTTCATAAGCAAATGTCGGATTTTAATGATTTTTACCATTTTATAGCTCTTATTTTACTCTTTAACCCTGTATTAATAACTCAAAATCGATTTTTGCGACGAGTGACTGGTTTGGCTCGTCTTTGCCACATATTATGTTCACTATAACAGAATTGATTTTAATTGATTTTGTTAATCCTTTTTTTTTATGTTTTTTTTTTTCAGTTTTATCTGACTGTATGTACAAATTGTATTGTGATTTTTATAAGGCTAAATAAAGAATGAATGAATGAATGAATAACATTAATGTAGTACACCACATCCTTACCAACATCTAGTAATTGTGCCTTTAAGGGGTGTACTGTATGTGATGATGTTTATCTGCATGAAACAACAGAGGTTATGTACTTAAAAAGACAGTCTAGGTAGTGAATTCCACAAAGCCATAGCTCAGTGAATGCAGCTTCTTACTAATTGTTTGTTTCTATATTATTCAGAAACTAGGATGTTTTTGTACCATGATAATCAATTACATTCAAGTTGGCTGTGCTCAATTTGGGCAGATCAATCACAATGTTCCTTTTCATGTGTTACTTGTTGGGCCTTGGGCCTTGTATTCAATTTTTTGAATAAAGTGTGCTACAGTACATACATACATAAAACAAAATCGCCAAAAATATTGATCAAGAAAATGCTCAAAACTAACCAAGCACCAACATTCAGATCAAAATGGAAAACGTTTATGCTTGCTTATTTACCAAAATTTTAGTGTAAACACACAAACATGCATAATACATAAATCTGGTCCATTTGTTCAAGCTATGCTCCTATGCATTAAGAACCAAACTGTCTTCATACTTACTCTTCTATGTCGTGTCTCCTTTGATGGTTTGCCTGGTTTCCCTTCATTCAAAGTTTCACCTGTGTCAGAATCTGGTTGTCGATCTAATTCTCTACAATTAGGTTCAGTAGTGGTGTTCACAATTGAGCAAAATGTTATCGGAGCAATTTCTGCTTGATCCTTGCAATCGATAAGGTAAAACAAAATTACTAGATATCAGAATTTTTTTATGACCAGAAAACTCTACCAAAGCCATCTTGGATGCTAACTTGAATTTATTTTAAATGGAATTTGCACAATAAGTGAATAAATTATTATTAATTATGAAATAAACTGTAAAATGACCAAGATTTTAAGGAAAGAACATTCTATGCCGTTATATTAAAATACTTTGTACAATTTTATAAATATGTTATAATGCCATGAAACAAGGATAAAGTTGCTGATGCTGTAAAAAAACATGAGGAAATTTGTTGGTGCTTCATTTTGACTAAAATGATGTGATGATTATGAATTTCATTAGTGTCCTTTCCAGCCGTCTAGATATACCATTTCCTCAAATTTTCGTGGTGGGGTTGAGGTGGGTGCAGACTCAATAACCATTTTCCCTATTCCCACGTCTTCCAAAACAGATTTGCGCCCTTTTCCTTGCCTTGTACAATCTTGTACATAGAAGCAAGCAGCATGATTATGAAAAATGAGTCATAGCTTGACACATTTTCAAGATCATCTTTGCTCATTTCCGAATACTACATTTGCTCCCCACCACCCCCCCCCCCAAATATAACATTACAGTAGTCAAAATGTAGCGCTATTATAGATTTACATCATTTACATCAACATTGTTTAGAGAGTTTGAGGTAGTAAATTATATGATCTCTTCAAGTAATATTAAAGCCTGGCAAGAACTACTTTTGACATGATCAGTTTACTTATCCCATGACCAAGTTTCATCAATTACCTAAAAAAGTTTTGTACTTATTCAAACATTTTTTTAAATTAATTTTTTTTATTTATTTAAGCACACAACACATGCACCAAGGATTGTCAATAGCGAATATATCACTGTCAATCTCTCACAAGACCAACATACACACACAATGCTTTACACAAACTAAATCTCAATATGAGCTTTTGGAGTGAAGTTGTTTTGGTCACTGACAGGAATTCAACCCAGGACCATGGGATTGGAAGGCAAGCATCTTTTAAGATGAATTGGGTTAAAACCACCAAGCTATTCAACACCATTGATATGTTAGGATCCCCAGGGTTGTAGATAATAAAAACTAAGGGTGGGGATAGATATTGTGGGTGGGTAGTATAACTACATCCCTGGATCCTTACAAGTATTTATAAATTTGGCCAATTTTGGAATCTTCCAATAAACATACATTCTGTTTTTTTACATTTAAAATAAGTTTGTTACTTGCTAATGAATTATTTTTGTTTCCTAGATCATCATGAGATGCATAGTAAATGGCCGTGTCATCTGCACAAGACCTCCACTGGCTTCCTTCCATTCAGACAACTCATTTTCAGTTCAATTTCAATTTGTTCAAATCAAAAATAGCAATGACAAGTCTGAATTGCTAGTGATGTACAACATTTAAAATGTATAACCAGAACCTTGCAGGCGTCAACATTCTTTTTAAAAATTTTTACTTCAACCATCTTTAAAAACGGTAACCCTTCTAGTTTAGCCCAATAGGTTAACTTATATTCAGGGGCCCTCTTTAATAAAATTAAAAAACAGTACAAACAACATCATTACAACATAATAATAATAATAATAATGATAATAATAATAATAACAATAACGAACAATCCTCATGCATGATACATACTTAACCAACCATATTTTCTGATAAAGTCATCATAAATGACATACTCAGAAAATATGGTTGGGTCAAATTTGTGTGGTGGTTAAAAAATTCAGGGGAGTCTTTATGGCCCAAAATAGTGATTTTAGACTACATTGGTAATGTAATTTGATAGGCAAATTACAGTAATATTTTTAGCAAATTTCTTTGAAAAATTTTTGTAGGCCTAGTGCTTAGGCCTAGCTAGGTATACAGTATTTTCATTTTACAGTAGTTTGGAATGATATCGGGAGTGGGGGAGCTGGCAGTGGCCTACTAGACTAAATTTATTTGAAAATAGCTTGGGCACGATAGTCCACACCAGTTGAGCCCAATCGTCTGTCATGTACATAATCTAAGCCCTAGGCTAGGCCTAGCCTTGCTGCCATCACTCTGCTACGTATACTACCGCATAACAAAGAAAGCGGTGCATTCTTAAATTTTACACACATTATATAAATGTATTTTACATATTAGGCGATAACACGATATCATTGATTAAACGATCTACCACCCCCGCATCGCATTAACTACTGTACTAAACAACTAAACTAGGCCTAGGCCTCATGTTTTTGTGGAAAGCCTATACTAGATAGTCGTTATGTACCCGACAATTGCCTGCCTTTATATCTTCACTTGTCTTCAGTTTGCATTCAAAGGGTACACTGATGCATAGCCAACTGTCGGGGATACAATACCTTCATATGACTAAATCATACAACAGAAAAAAACGTCGCATGGAGGTAGCGAAAAATGGAGATCTAAATGAAAAAAACTATGTATTTCAGCAAGTATTAAAACCTTTTTTTATTTTAGGCCTTCTTCAAAATGCCTATGCCTACAGCAGTTGATTTTTTTTGCCGCAAAACCAAAATAGTTCCATCCACGCCGACTTGGTTAGCGTGAGCTCTGAATGAACTCTGCAGAAACTTCACATCAAACTTTGATGCAGACTCTCGCTGCTAAAAATAACTCGTTACATAATGCATTACAAGTCAGCAGTCTTCCTTGTGATGGGTATGTTTGGTTGGATTGGTTGTTGTTGGGCAAAAATTAACCTACGACATCAAAAAGAAAGTTTAGGCAAAGGCTGGCCTAGTTTGAGGTAAAGACCAAAGCCTAGGTGCCTATAAGGCCTACTGTAACTATGATTAGGGGTTCCCCTCCCTTTGATGCTCGAGTAATGTCTGATTTTTCATGGAATATAGGCCTAGTTTTTGATTGGCCATTGGTTGACAGGCAGTTGTTTAAATACATCTGCCACTTCGAAAAACGATGTCATGTGTCATGTGTTCATGCACACAGGAATTCCCAGGGGAATATGTTCCCTACAGTATATACTATTATTTTTTTTTTTATTATTTTTTTTAGCACACTTCATTTTGTAGTGTTATATGAAGATGAATTTAGGTAAAATATACAGTATTCTTATATAAGCCTATGTTTGCATCGATTCCCTTTTATGTCCTATTATCTAATAACATAACATTACATGATCTGCTGTTGATTGAAATATATTTCATAATGGCTTGTTAATGTAGGCCTATACATTTATCAGCAAGATTTTTTAGGTACATGAGTGAAATTTCCAGGCACCTAAAGGTCTATATTATCACAATTTTTGCACATCCACCCCAGCTGCATTAGCCATTTATTTTTTAGCGTATATGGATACGTCGTATAATAAATGGCCTTTAATTTTTCTGTAAACAGTGTAAATGTGGTAGCGTAGACCATAAATACTTATTGATCCTAGCCAGGTAGGAAAAAATGTTAATGGTTATTAATAACAATAATAATAATAATAATAATTTTTAAAAATCACAATTTGAATAATTTCATTAGGATTGAAACGTAGCAGTACCTATATATTTTTACTTGGTTTTAAATAAGAATTCTACAATAAAAATTACAAATTGTTGTAATAATACATGTCATAAAGTTTGATCCTAACCAAAACAATGCTAAATGTTATTAATAATATTAATAATAATATTAATAAAATTACAATTATTAATGGGCCTAGTTGTTGTAACAATGACAATTAATAATATTATATTGATGATGATGATGATCAATAATAATAATAATAATAACTAGACTTACTATGTCTATTTGAACAACAGAACATAGGGCTTTTCCCCATTGCTTTAATGAGAAGTGAAGTTGAAATTGCAACAAAAAGAAAAGTCGTTAAAAGGTATAAAATTTAAAAAAACATGGAAAACCATTATAATTTTAACAAAGTGGAAAAAAATGAAGTTCACTGCAACAGTATTAGTGAGACTTGAACTATGGCTGTAATGGCAATAGCAAGGTACATCGTGACCCATTGCGCTATAACAATAAAAACAAACAAAACAATAAGTGACTGAATCCTGGTTCACGTTAAACTTTATCGAGATATACCTGTCTTGAAACATGATACGATAATCCCCTAATTGCATTCGATGCCAAGTTAGAGCCAGATAAACAGCCAGCCAGTTTCAGGCTGTCGATGTCACACGGTGGAAAGGCTTGTTTAATAAAACGTCTACTGTATTTTACGAACCTCTAGTAACAAGGGGTATTCGTTAAAAAAACTGCCAAATTCGTAAACTACTGTATGTAGATCAGGTATCAGTTTCCACTACCTAGCCTAGCCGACCAGGACGAACCAACCGACAGTGCAGCAGCATGTTCTATCGCAATCTAAGTAGTAGTAGACTCTCTAGGCCCTTGATAAATTTACCTTCGATAAAAAACAAACTATTTAATTCGCTAGCATTCTTCCATTTAACAAAATATTGTTTTAATTCTCGTTAAAACGTCTGTATACTTTATGGACCTTTCTGTCCTGTTTTGTAGTTTTTCGATCGCTCAGTTGTGTTGTTTACATGCACTTCGCGAAAATCTAGCTTCGCGGCGTCAAATAAGTTGCTGACTTCAACACACTTTTTTATTTCGTCATCGTAAACATGTGCGCTCATTTTAACGACTGGTGGTGGTGGTGGTAGTTTGTTGAAACTGAATTAATAGTGACTATTATAGTGGAAATGGAAAAGATTGAATTGTCAATAAATAAATAAATACAACAAATCTGATTTTATTAAGAATAATATACATTAACACTTTGGAAAATATACGCAATCATACTTTTTGACGTTGCTACTTGGTCGATGATGCAAAGGGCAAAGGTCATTTGTAATACGACTATTCGTAAAAAGGATGTTTGCTGGGTTTTTACCCATAATATTACAAATAATTTCTGAAAACCAGACTAATGAGACTACTATGCTGCTGTTGTTAGCATTGTTGGAGTAGGTTGTTGCCAGCCAGAAGATGATAATGGTTGTACAGCACAACAACGCTGGCTGATGCCTACGTTACGTAATCGTGTCCGTGTAATCTGAGCCGACTTTACCGTTAAGCAAGTTAATTTACCGTTATTCTAGTGAAGTTAAGTCACTTAACTTTAAGTGACTTAAGTCTTTATCTAGCTATAATTGAGTGGTTCACGTCAAACTGTTAAGTGGATCTATATCTAGATAAAAGTTCGACGCAAACCAGGCTTGAAAGCAAAAATTGTTACTGTATATCATGGACCGTAGACTGTTTGACCGTAAATCAATTTAATTGGTCCTCACACGCACACCCCACCATAGATTGACACTAAATATTAGGAGGCACATCCTTGATATACGGCCTATGCTTTGGCAAAGCACAGAACAATTCTAAGCATGGGAAGTGACCAAAGTGACGGCCAGAATAAACAGTGCAAACAGATAGGAAAAATATATGCAAGAAAAAAGAAAAAAAAAATCAGAACAAAAACAATGTATTTCTTTCTTTCCAATAATAATATTAATAATGAAATTCAAATTTCAAATTCAAAAATATTTTTTTTCCCTTTTTATTATTTTACATAACATAATCAGACAATAATAATAATTGTTAAAATATAATAAACAATAATTAATCAATATGTCTAGTTTAACTAACAAAAGTAGCTTGACTAGACATGTCTAGGCCTTGTAGAAGTGAACCTCTATCCTGTACTTTAGATCTAGTTTACACCTAACAATTGTAGTGTACACTGTAATGTTTCTTTTATATTTGAAAGCTAGGGGCCTAGCCTAGCATATCCAATTATTCTATAGGTCTAAGTTATACGTACAAGAAGAAATAGACCGAAAATAATTAATAAATACCTAATAAGGTCTAATTCTCTATAGTTAGCCTATGCCTAACCTACACTAGACACGTTTTTATAAACATCACCGATATGCAGAGCCCTATTTCACTGGCCTCCCATCATGCAATTCGGTTGATTACACAATTTTGGGCTTGCTCCTCGTTCTTCCTCTATATATCCTTTGATTAAACTTACTTTAAAAAATGCTTTATTATCACACGTTTCGTTCAGTTTCTTTGTCGATTTCTGAAAACTAAATTTGTTCCCCATATTTGATAACGACTTCTCTGGGCTGATCAAGTTAGTGACAGTATTCTGTAATAAAAAAAAAAAGAAAAAAACAGAAAACCATTATGAGTTAATAATTATGGAAACCTGGATTGTTATTTCTCCCATATGTATAATAAAGACACCCTTCTCCTTACGAGATTTGTCATGCAAATTCCGTGGTAATCAGGAGTAATAAAGATTGTAGCACCTAATCGCAACAGGTAACAATTGCGACATTGATTACATATCGACTACTATTGGTGAGCTTTCACACACGATTTTACTTTGGGTGTCGCAATTGCTACAACCGATCGCCATGCGATGCTATTCTGAATGGGATATAAGACATTCAAAATTACATTAATCACAGGGGAAGGTATTTGACTCTTTACTAATAAATTGGGCAGTACACCAGATGACAATCTCTCACAATTTTAGTAGCAGTTCATAAACATACATTTTCCTCAAATGCGTTGTCACATTCAGAGTATCCGAGTATCCATTCCAAGTATATGTTACATGTAGATTTAGATTCCGAGCAGCCGGCTGAAAAAAAGAAAGAAATATCAACTATTAAATTTGTACAGAATTGTGTGTTGCTTAATGCAACAGACTTTTTCTTTACTATTTTTAAAAGCAAAAGCCTCAAAAAGAGACTTTAAAAAGCATCATTTATCCTGTGATTGGCAAGTTACATGCTGTTGGATAACACAAATATAAACAAATGTAGAACATCCCATATCACGACTTGCTTTCAAAGGGATCATCTTTTCCATTACAATTTCTAGTTTGTAAATAACCTGAGCATAACAAATTTCATATACACTGTACACAAGAGCTGTGCAGCAGTTATTATAAACCTTTGAGCATCCAAATGACTGACATTTTTAATAGTTCGCTTATACTGCACCTATGGAATGGAAATTGTTGCCACAATCCCAAAAGAATGGTAATGCAACTATTGATAAAACTGAGAGCAATCTCCCTAATCCTTGTTCTCACTAAGGTAGCAAGATTTTATCACCAAGATGATGATAACTTGGAAATAATGTTGATGACCTCAGTATTGAGAAAGCTGATAAAAAAAAATTTCACAATCCTACATGGAAGAATACAGTATGTTGATTGACTGGTCTGAACTCAATAAACTTAAAACTCTACTCTGAGAAATGTAAATCACAATAACATTTCAAAAACCTACTCCTGATATCTCTCCAATATTGATATATGAGATAGGACTTAAATCAGTCTCCGAAAGTAAGCTAGAAGACAATTATTTATGTTGGGTATAGACTAAAATAGCTGGTATCCCCAAGGAGATATTCACCAAAAGTTGTGTTAGATCATGCACAGAATATGCTGCTGTTGCCTGGCAAACTCGAATCACAGGTATTCAGAGGAGTAGAATCAAATCAATTCAAAAAGGGAGCAAGTACAATATTATTTTGAGCTTCAAAAAATGATACACACTGTATGAAACTTTGTCGTAGTCTGAAATATGAAGAAAGTGTCATAAGGATGGATAAATATAAAAAATAGTGCAATGCTATTTCTCATAAGAAAAATAAACTCAGAGTTAATAATTTAAAATAATTATAAACATAATAATTAATAGTAACAATAGGTAGGGCCCAAACTAGTCCCACGACCACTAATGATTACAGAGCCAAACCAAGGCAATATATATACACAGCCCAGGTGTGAATGCAAATAGTGGAATACAAGCTATGTGGCTCGGTTCCAGTAGATACAGAGAATATTTTGTCATTTTTAACGCGTCCTTTCTTTTTACCAATTTTATGATCTGCAAAGTGTCAAGTGTCCTCAATTAATATGAAAACATGTTTAAGCCTTGACATTAACAGTTTCTACTGTAGTACCTTTATGTATGTATTTTCAATAAATAAACATGTTTTGTTGATACAACAAGTTTCATTTTTGACCCCCTGTGAGACTTTCTTGCAATCTTTCCCATGAAACTGCCAATGGTTTAAAAATATCTAGTTTATTTACATACTCTATTCATGATACATCCATCTAATACAAAGCTATGTGATTGTTGTTGTTTCGATAAACCAATATTTGTATACCCTTTCGGACACATTACACACATACTGTATTTCACATTATACTATTTCAAACCATATGAAATTATTTGATCATTTAATAGAAAGTTCAATATTTAAAAAAAAAAAAGAATATTTGGTCATTAACATTGCATAATGAAACAATATTGGGAATATATTTAACTATAAAACCGAAAGGTCCACTGATTAATCTCAGATAAGATAGTGTAATTTACATACTCCAAATATCCAAATGCACGCCATCGTGTCAGGATTCAATATTTTGACATTAATTATGTCATCATCAGGAACGAAAAATTATCCGTATTTGCTAGCTTATATGCACAAGTACCAAAAGTGTTTGACCTATCAAAACATTACCCCTAGTAGGTGACATAGCTATGAATAAACTAAAGATCAAAGCATTCTTACCCTACTGATCAAAGCTACCTACAAAAACAAAGAAAGCTCCTTTGAAGCTTTCATTCCATCGTTAAGCAATGGGTGTAGCCTACGTATAGCAAACGCTTCTTTAAACATTTACTATAGACCAATTTTGTGAAACCTGTCAATAATGTTAGTATTAGAAAATATTAAACCTAGTTTATTACTTACATTACAGGCTACATTATCATTTTCAAGTATACCTTGTAAACCTTGAAAACATATTGGACTGCCTCACAATTTTGTATATGATCATTTATAAGAATATCTATCAGAGTCTAGTTATTAAGCATCTACTGTATCTGTCTTACCAATATAATCACTATTACCACCTGGACATTCTAAATGATAAACAACAGAGCTCCTATTCCAAATAGGGGTTTGATATTTAGTGGATAAAATGGGTGAGAGACATTTTTTTACTGCCATAAATTTATGAATTTTACCTCTTTAACTAAGAGTTTCTTTACTTTGTTTAAGCATCTACTTAAAATGGATTCACCTGCCTTTCCTAGATAAGGCATTCTAACCCAGATCTTAATCAAGCTATCATCAGAAGGCCTATGTATACATTTAAGTTCACTTAATTTATTGAGTACATGGTTAACAACTTCTAAAGGTTACCCATTCCATGACATAAATTTTCTAATGTTACAAAGTTCTGCTTGAAGTTTATCGAGAGTACCGGCGTACACAGTTTGTGGGCTCTTGAAACTAAACTACAAATCCAAGAAATCTTATATGGTCCCACAGTGCAAAGCTATCATAATGGATATATTGACCTGTATGTGTATTTTTACGATATACTAATGCTTCCTACGCTGTTGTCAAATTTATTGTAAATCCAGAAAATGTACTAAATCACTGTTTTCAAATGATTCAAAGGTAAAATTAATATGTTTATGAATTGAAAAGCGTTAAAGTGACGTAGGATGTGATAAAAATCATAGGCTATAGCTAGAACTAGTTATGATGACATAATTAATGTCCAAAAATTGAATCCTGACACGATGGCATGCATTTCGATAGTTGGAATTATGTATTATACTATCTTATAAACTATTGTTGTTTTAATACATTTCTGCTGATTTCATATTATAAATCAATTGTATTTTCATTGCAAATTACTGCTATAAATTAGTTCTTAACTGATTCTATGTCAATAAAAATAAACTTCTAAAGAATGTACTGTATGTCATCGAAAATATGCCAAAACCCTTATTTAGGGGACAATTTTATGTTTCAATTTCTAAAAATAAAGCATACACGCAGGTGCAGTATACAGTTGTGTTGACTGACCTGGTGTTCGCGCACTGTGGTACTGTACAGTAGACATGGAGCCACTGTTTTATCATGGAGGCATGGTTTTATCAAGACTGCTGAATTTTAAGTGTACGGTTTAATGATTTTAATTGGGAATCAACATGGAATAACATGCTCCAATACGGTATCAAATTATTCTTGAACTTCAATTTTCTTATTGTTAAAAGATAAAGACAGTTTCAAACTTTAAAAAATAAAAACATTTTTCTATGAATAAAATAAAATATTATCATTTTCATATATAAATAATAATCGCAAGCACCAAATTTTTTCATTGACCGACTTCCTACACACAACTCCTACACTATCACATTGCAATGCATGTTGCAATCACGTGTTGCATTAGTAGACACTCATCAATTCGCTGCCAAGGGCAAAAATAAGAGCAAATAAGACATAAACACTGGGCGTACGATGTGGCCGGCAAAGACCAGACATACGCTGTGGTCACGCATGGCAAATATCTGACAAAAAGCTGTTACATGTTCAGCTGTATGCCGTCTGATTTACGATGTATTTCAAGCTCTGACTCGAACTTCAAAGGATTTTTAGGCCTTGGAAGACGATGCATTTCATTACAAAATAATTTGTTAACTACACTGAAATCTTCAAATTATTGGGTGGGATTGTACCTGAGTGCCTGATTTTGATGAAAATGACGCAAAAGGCAGGGGTACGCTTATAGCTGAGGGCGGGCTTATACCCAAGGGCGGGCCTGTACCCGCATCAGTACGGTATATACAGGCACCAAAATTTGTTAGTTTGGCTTCACAGCCAGTGTAATCCTATACTCGTTGGTATATTCCACAATAATGATTGTCTTAATATAAAATTGTGAAAGAAGAAGTTAACGATATGTTGGTCCACTATTATTCTTATACCTTGTTTTGTTTTGTTTTGGTTGTGTGCTTAACCTGACGAAATAAAAGCATTCATTTCCAACAAATTACTAACCTCTTTAATTTTCATTTAATTGAACATCTATGACATATAATTTGAACAAATATACTCATACAATAATCTGGAATATTTAAAATTGTGTTTCATTTTAGGCCCAAATTCTATGCCCAAATTTTAGCGGTCAAATGTAGTACGGCGGACCAATTTTGGAGACCAAAATCTGTCCACCTGATCTTTTTCGGCCCGGACAAATTTTGACGCGACAGGTCCTTTCATCTATGGTGTTTTCATTTTAGCTAAATTGCAAAAGAATTTAGTCTTGAAATCAAGTACATTTTCTCTCTCTAAATCCATTGTTTAAAATCATTATTATTGATAATTAATGAAAAACTATTATTAAATTCTCTTACCTTTAAGTATTACATCAGTATTGTTGAATAAACTCTTAGTAATAATTGTATAATTATTCTGAAAGAAAAACAATTTTAATAATATATTACATTTTGCCACAAATGAAATTAATTTAAATTGTATACAAACAGGAGCAGTTCACATACCTAAAACCTCGAATTGAAGCCCTGGGCTTTTTTTTTTTTTTTTTGCGAACTTTGAATGGGCTTCTTTTCGAGACTAGAAAGCTCATTTTTTGCCATCTAAGAATCAATATTTTTCCAGGGGTGGACCCCAACCCCTTTCTTTTTGGGGTTCATCAATTCATGGAAAAAAAGAATACGTATGCAACTACTCAATTTTGTTTCTTTGTACATACCAGTACACACATAATAGGCCTACTTACTGTACTGTAATAAAAATGAGAAAAAAAATACCTGATCGTTTTCAAGAGGGGTAAAATTTGAAAAAAGTCATTAAAAGACACTTCCCGCCATCTAGGAATTAAATTTTTTCTGGGCCAAACACCCCTTTTTTAGGTGGTTTTTGGAAACAGTTTGACTCCACCGTAACTTACAATCCAGATCTGCCCCTGTATACTTCTTTATGCACATCAAGGGCTCTTTCACAAATCGTTTTCAAGTTAAAGAACTTCTTTCGTTCCTGTTCCCATTCTAAACCCACTTTTGGATGTGGATGATTATTTCTTCTATTCTGCTTGTACTATTATTTTGAACAATAGTTTGGTTTATGTGACTCATGAGACTTATAATTCTGTACTTCATACATCTCTCTGCTTTTGGGTGATCTGCAGAATAGATCACCTCTTGTTATTTTTTTTATTCTATAAATTTCTCCCCCATTTCTTGTTTACACGATATCTCAAAATTGCCGCGAGCTACACACATGGCAGCTTCAAGGAACATTTGGCTTGGCCTGGAATAGTCAAAATATAAGCTTTTCAATGTGACCAGTCATGCGTGATGTCATCTACATGCAATTTTACGTTTTTACATTATCGATCATATCATCCTAAGCAATTGCCATTTCGAAATCATATTTAGTGAGCATAAACATCATATCCTGAATTATACGTGCATGTGTCATAACGTAACATCAAAATTTTAAAATGCTCAAAATCACTTTTTGCACGTTTCAGGCGATTTTGAGCATTACAACATTTTTCAAATTTTCTGCACCGTGAGCACATTTTTACACCACACTGACCACGTACAGACGCTAGAAATTTTGTTTTCTTACATGTTTTGGGATTCTGACACTGTATTCACAAATTTCCATTCTTTTTCAGTTATCTAGGGCCAATAGCAACGCCGTACACGTGCATCAAATATATGAATCCTTTTGCGCATTTTTGTTAACAAACACTGAAAAATTTGCCAAAATCATACCTATTTTCAATCAGTTATAGCTATTTAGGATAAAAGGTGACCCCCAATTTTTATTACTTATTCTTAAAGCACATGAGTTGCAGATGATTTTATAGATCATAATGGCTGATCGGACACTGTGACTTCATCATATTGCCATCTGAAATCAAGAAACTGAATTTTTATCAATGAAGTCATTTGTTAAAATACTCATTTGAGCGTATCTCGCATCCTTAAATCAATTTTCTCCCAACTTTGAGTATGTCATCATGCACAAAATGTTTTTTCTGACCCCACTCATTTTTCTTTTCTCAAAACTTTGATGACCCCATATCATCTTAACCATTCGTCATTTCTGAATCATATTCATTGGGCATACTGTAAACTTCAGGTCAAGGTTTAATGTCATGCAAATTAATTTTCCTTTTGCGTGTCTTAACGTGCGCTTACGCGCAAGTTAAAATTTATATATCGTTTATCCTGATGTATAAGCCGCAAATTTTATGCGATTTCCCCCCCCCCCCCGAAGTTTGGGGTGCGGCCTATACACCGGTTATTAACCTACTCAGCCCACGAATTTCACGTTGGCAATCGGCAATTGCCGACCATATTGCCGAGCCAGAATTGCAATTTTTTGCCCACCTAGGCCTAGATTTCTTTGCTTCAAAAACTGCTTGGAAAGTCAGAAACTTTTACTGAAACAGGGTATAGCAGACACTAAATTTCATGTACGTCGTCAAACCAAGGAAATTGGTGGTTCATCAAACAGATTTGTTCGTACAATTAACTATTTCTAATAGGCATGCAGTACGTACGATTTGTGTACATTGTCTTGTCTTTCTCGCCTAGTCGTTTCGTAGGCTAGGCCTAGGTAGGAATGACGCTAGCCAGCCAAGGCCTACAACATCGCCTAATTGAAGCCACATGGGCCGCGTAGATTGTAATGATCTAAATCTATTATTTGTCTTCATTTTACAGTATTATTATCATATATAAATTGTTGTTTATAATCTAAAAACAACAAAATTCAACATATTATAGACCTAATCCTACCGTCCGTATAAACGCAATCACGATCGCATCGTGACTTCACTACTGACAAGTACTGTACATGTGTGGAAAATCCCTGATAGATCATTCTGGGCATGCGCATGGACATGCATTGGTAGTTTTGAAGCAGCTGACCTCACCTGTGATGATACGATCATAGCTTTTACGAAAGGGATATTTCCCATGCCAAAGATAACAATAAAACAAACGCTAAAACGAAATTTACTGTATTCGGCGATTTTCTTATGTAAAACATTTATTATACTACACTATTAAATTAATACAAGTACGACCATTCTTTCACCAGCAATATATTGATTTAATAGAGAAACTAAAAAAATCAGAATCTGTAGATGACGATGTAAGGTCGAGCATTCGGAAAAATCGTAGTTTATACTATACACAGTAGGCCTAGGTAGTAAAAATTGCCGAGGCTGCTGACCTCGGAGAATTTAAGGTCGACCTAATTTTTTCCTAATTTCATGGGCTGCCTACTCCCAAAGAGTTCTGATCGCGAGCTGCGGCGAAAATCAGGCACCGTCTATCTAGGTTAGGCCCATGCTAGCCCAATTAATTAGCCTACTGTAGGGTAGGACCGGTTTATAGGCCTAGTATTTGTAGTTATATTCACTACAGTGCTGTACTAGGATTTCTACTACATTTTCTATGACATTCAAGCAATGGTTTGGGTTGTCTAAATAATTATTTTCATAATTACATTTACTCATAAACAATTTTGAAACACGCTGTTTCTGTTCGAAACCGCTGCACTCAAAACAATAACAAACTACTTTTACAGATACAGTCACCAAGAGCTGTGTCATCTACTCTGCATTTCTCTTTTCTTTTTTTTTGTTTGTTAATGATACATTTCAATGCAGATTGTGAAGATTTCTTGAAGGAGAGCCATTATTTTAACCTTTTTGTTGGTTTTTTCCTCACAGGTCATTTCTCCCAATTCCACAGCCAGTTTTTCAAACTTATTCCTAGTTTCGTGGAATTTTTAATTTATTCCTCATCCGCATTACTACTGGGACATGGGTCAGAATGTATGTCTGCTCCTGGGTATGTTTTTATATTTTTTACATAACTGGGAAACCTTTGTCATACTAGGATACAATCTATCTGGTTACCCATGCAGATCACCAAGACTCTTCCATGTGTACGTACGTCGGGATGAAGAACCAAACTAGTCCTAGATTTGTTGTACTTGCAGTACAGTACAACTGTTACATGCAAAGCACAAACAGAGAATAGGAAACACAATAGCTTAGTATTATATACAATATGTATATTTATTAATAAAAGCATAGATACATTATTATAAGAGAACAAAAATGATGGTGGTAAAACACAATTAAATACTTTAAGATGCTCGAAAACTTACAGAATTAGCTGAGCCCACGGCTAAGTAAGTTGGATCAAAGACTGGTGTCCGAGACCGGCAAGGTCTATAGATAAACTTAATGAACTACGGCAGACAGCAGACGTGTAATAAAGTTAATGATAACTTTAGAACTTTTGGACTGACTAAATGATAGGATGGTACCCCATTTTATACATTTATGAACAGGATATGTGGGGGAGATTATTATGACATCACCACATAACTTTAAGATGAATTTACTAACTTTAAGATGAATTTGGGAATGACATCATCTCCTTAAGGATGAAGTTGTAGATGACATTATCACACAACTCAGATTCAACAGTCCCTTAACCTTATTTGGAATATTAGCCAACAGGTGATTTGGACAACAAAATTTATGAGGGCACTTTAGAACAAACTTTGTACATGCACTCTACAATATGGCTAATACAGTCTAAACTATTACATAGTATAGTAAAAATAACATAACAGTATTTAACATTGTATTATAGTAAAATAAATGTATTAGGTATAACCTAACAAACACCTAACAACAACCACCTCATTTAACGATTTTTTAGGTCTAGGGGTTAGAACATCTGGGACAGTGTGTGAGAGCACTTGTCAAAATCCCGAATAGTAAAGTTTGACCATTGGAAAAAAAAAATTGGGATCACAGGGCCACTCCTCCTGGATTGGGTAATTACAAAAAAACAAACACTCAGACAATTTTCTCCGATAATTTCCTCCCTTCAAAAAACTTTGCAGTAATATGTTTGGAACGTTTCTAATTTTAAAAAATATATATAAAATAACTCATTCTCATACAAAAATTATGAAAATATCAAAAATTAATATATAGTAATTTTATGTAATTTTGATGTAATGTAACAAGACTCTGTGCCCCGAGTGTTTAAATGCCCTACGCCAAGGCCAGCTAGGTAGAGTCTGAGCCACTCTAGGCCGTGTTATGAGTGATGCGTCACCGTGTAGCCAACCAGAACGCGTGCTGATAGAAGAGTGATCACGTCTAGGAGCTTAGCTAGGCTGTACAAATACAAAATAGAATAGGCCAACGTGCGTAAATTGGGAAAAAATTTAGCATAACTTAACAGGGATGTCACCACGCTGGTCAGCGGTGGACGGGCCCGTCCAGCACTCAACATTTCCGACCAGGACTTACAAGCTCCCGACCACCACTATCATTTCAAAAGTTTACAAATTGTAACAAAATAATTAGTTTACCTAAACACAATAGGCAAGCTAACCTGATAGATAAAGACAAGAAGAATACAATAAATGTTTCCGTGGTTACGTTAATTGTAACAAAATACTGCACTGCCCTGCTATTTATCGCTAACTTAACAGCCTAGGCCCAGTTGAGTCATAGCTAACGTTGTGGGCTGGCATGACACGGTTGCTAGAATGCTGTACACATTCAACGGTTAAAGTTGAAATCATGACCATTCAAGTGTTATTATGAGAGCATGGTCCGAAGCAGGAAGATTATTAAAAATTTACGAAACCTGATTTATGTTTTATTTCTTTACAAATGTGTTTTTAGACCACAATAATAGGAATTGGCAATCAAGATAGCGTAATTTGGATTGGAAAATTATTATTTAAAAAAATTTTTGGTCCGACGACCTATTCGTTCGTCGAAAGACAGGGATTCCCGGCCTTCCGACAAAGAAAATTCCCCCGCCCCTTCCCCCCACCCCGCTGACGCCTCCGCTGGTTAATGGCATAGTGAATAGTATTCTATACATTATTTAAATGTTGAAATCAAGATCTATACTGAATGATAAACTACAGCTTTATGTATTTGAAAGATTTTACCCACTCAGCTTCTAACTACTTAGTCACATGGTTTAATATACCCAATTTGGTGGTTGTTGAGAACTCGATTATGAAGCAAATTATTGTTATTTTCAAATAAACCACTATATGTCCTTAGAACCTTTCGCAGGCCCATGTCTTTTGTCATTTTAATTTTGTTTATTGAATATATAACCAACTTTACAGTAAAAAGTTTGCTTAAAAATTATAATATCATTGGTCACAGACCGACAAGTCGGTCTGTGACTAATTTGGTCACAGACCGACTAAAATTAATGTAATAAAAATATGAATAAATAAGTCCAAAAATTAAAATAATCTTGTCAGTGAATGTTAGCCTAATAGCTTCAATAGTTTTATGAATTTCACAATGGTTGAAAGCTGCATGACTTAATAAACCTAAAAAATGTTGTTTTTTTGGGTCACAGACCGACAAAAATATTAAGAAATATTTTTGCCCCGCCTTAATATTTTGTTGTAAATGAATATTACTTTTTGTCACAAAAACTAATAAAATATGTTAAGTTCTCCAATTTAAAATAAAAATGACTGGCATAAATGGCAGTTTGTTAGTTTCTAGAGACTTTGAAAAAACATGACATTTTCATATTTTTTTAATATTTTAAAAATTATGTAATTCAAATTCCTATATATATTTATACATCCACACAAGAAAAGTTTCATCAATGAATCCTAAAAATTCATTTTTTAAGCTTTAGTTTGATATAAAACTTGTTTACATTCCTCAAAGTTGAAAATTTGCTAAATCTGAAAAAAGTCATGGAATTGTCCTATTCTATATTGTCCATAATTGTTTTAAATTTAGTATTTTAAATTTTTCACTTTCAATTATAATTGATATAATGTGTGTAATGGACAAATAAATAAATGAGTGCACATGAATCAGTGACATACACATTCATCGTGGTAATCGTCAAACATGTGAAATTACGGCAAACAATGCGGCTGGGTACATGAATAGCTGTAACCTTCAAGCATGTGAAGTTGACAGTCGGATCGACGCTTTGTCGCCGGGATTTGTTCATTATTATTTTTAAATTTAAAACAAAGCATGTCAACTATTGAATTTAATTAGCCCCACAGTAAGTCTCATCTTCATCTGTTTTGTTGCATTCCTCAAATTCTGGCCTAGGCCTACCTGGGCCTAGCGTAAAAAAATCGCATCAGCTAGCCTTGGGCCTAGGCCTGCTCGACTTAGGCCTTTTGGTTTTTAAGAGAAAAACGCGGGATGATCGCCGACCGGCACTCCAAAAAGCTGGTGACATCCCTGACTTAACTCTCTAAATATTCAACCAATTTTGTAATCTAAAACTGTAAATTACTCACATCAATGTGAAACTATATTTATTGTCAATTAAATTGGGGTGTCTAGGAAGATCCCTATTTTTTCTCTTTAATTTTGATAATACACTAGGCTGTCACAAAATCAAAATTACAACATTTTTTGGGCGCCTGTTTGTATAATTTTCTTCGTCTTCGTCTTCCTTATTTCATCGGAATAAAATGAGGAAATTTCAAGCAATATTTGGGTCTTCGTTTTATAGCACCCTATATGGGTGTCTACATATACAAAGACCGAAGACCAGAAAAACGAAGACCCACATTTTTTTTCTCTCAATCGTGATGAAAATAATGTTTTTAAATCACTTCATGCTATGTAATTCGTCTTTTTAACACATTATTGCCTGAATCCGAGTCAATTTAATGATTTACTGTTTATTCCAGTTCCAAAGTGTCAACCAATGCTGTACGTCCACTGCTGGTGGCACAGTGCGTCTTGGCGGTTCTACCTTCTAATAAAGCTTGGCCTAGCGGTACACGTATTTTGGGGCCTACAAAAGCCTTGAATATTTCATTCATAAACTTAATCCATGTTAAAATAAACAGTAAGACTATTGTATAGTGACGCATATGTGCAGCATCATTCATTTGGTAGTGACACCAACATAGGATGGATGAGATAATTAAGGGTCTTCGTTTTATATACACCTTATATGGGTGTCCACAAAACGAACACCGTGGTGCTGGGACGTACCTAAAATTTACCCGTAGATGTAACAGACCTCGGAAGGGCCGGGAATTTTACACGTAGTAGCCGCGGTTTCAGGCGATTAGAATTAGCCTAGGCTAGGCTAGTAGTGCTGTCAAACTTGGTCTGGTCCTACCTACAGTAGTCTACACTAGGCCTAGGCATTCAGTCAGCAACTATTGTGTTTTGGTAATTAGAATATTGCCTACCAGTACTTCTGGCCTACCAACATGGTTTTATTTTTTATAGATCTTTTTTTGGTTTTTGTTTTTCGGGTCTTCGGTCTTCGCTTTGTAAAACGAAGACCCTATAAAATTTCACAAACAGACGCCCAAAAAATTTCGTAATTTTGATTTTTTTTTGTGACAGCCTGGCATAATATCATCAAAATAAAAGAACAAATAGGTGTCTTCATTTTTGGGTCTTCGGTCTTCATTTTATAGACACCCAATTGAATTGTTTATGTTCTCCTAGCTAGGCCTAGGTATGTTAGAAGAGTGACATCACACACTGTTATCATTGTCGCAGTTTCTGATGCTGATTATTTTGGTTTTGTATCTTGTCATCCAGATTTAGAAAAATCGGATTAAATCGTTTATTGGTTGCAATCACTAACATTTGAACTTTTGTAGAAAGTAAACAGGTCAAAGTTTACTTGAGCCATTTAAAAATATTTTTTTCATTGATCAGTCGCGAGGTTACAGTTTACTAAAGTTTTCCTTTGAAATAAAGCATCATTTATACATACAGTAGTTTGTATATGTAGCTTCAGTTTTGATTGGATAATTTGGGTTGTTGACAGGAATATAATGTTATATAGTTATGCAGTTGTCACATCGCTCGAGTTTCGTCATAGTGTTGAAAGGTCATAACTATAACATACAATCCCTATCCCAAATTTTTGCTAAAAAATATGTTTTACAAAATTATATAAAATCAACCACTAGCTAAAATTTTATCAAATAATCTTTATTTTATTATTTAAATGCTGGAGAATTAACTTGTATCACTATCACTTGGATCCAAAGAAGATGAAATTTTTTCATACCTACTATAGCCTAGAGGCCTGCCTAGACTCTAGATTAAGTCGGTACTGTAGGACTAGTCCTAGGCCCCTAGCTAGGCCTAGATAGCTGGATTGGGATTGGATTTATTTGGTGTAAACACCAAGAAGGATAGCCCACGAAAGTCTAGAACAGAAGACTTATTTCCAGTGGGGTCCTTCTGGTGTTGATTGGGCAGTACACCGGAGACAATCCTGTACTCTTTTCCGAAGAGTGTACTGTGTTCTTTACATGCACATGGGCCATAATGCACACGGGGCCAACAGCTTAAACGTCTTATCCGAAAGATGGTGCGCAATTGTAACTTGTATTTCAGCCCTCTAGCTGAAACACAAGGTTCAAGGAGAGTCAGCGAATGGAATTGAAGAGGGACCTAGGCCTAGAGATCTCACAGTGGCTACCACCAGATTAGCCGTCTGAGCTAAACTGCTCTCTCTCTATCTAGGCCTAGGCCTAGGCCCTAGGTCTAGTAGGTCTAGCCTAGGCTTGGTTTATGGCTAGGCCTAGGCTTAGGTCCTAGGCCCTACACTGTTTTTGTAACAATAATATAATTATAAGACAAGAATGAATTGGGCCTTACGTCTCTTTTGCTGGTTAATTTATATTCATAAATGCCTGGTTCAAGTGCAGCATGAGAAAACTTCAATCTGCAGAAAAAGCACATCGCTAGAAAAATCAAATTTAACTTCCACGTAGAACTAGAAGAATCCATCTTCGTAAAAATATTGAGAATCCACAAGATCACCACATCATATCAATCCACGTACGTATTTATGGAACGCCGTTACTGCCTTTGGTGGCTCTTTTCCGTTCGGCGCATTTGCTATTCGGCCCTTTTAACATTACCGTACGTTCGGTGCTTTTACATTACGTTCGGTGCTTATTACATTACGTTCGGTGCTTTTTACATTACGTTCGGTGCTTTTACATTACGTTCGGTGCTTTTATTAACATTACATTCGGTGCTTTGAAACATTACGTTCGGTGCGTTTGCCACACTTACGGATCTTTTATCATTTGGTGCTTTTTAGTTTTACCTTTCGGCCCTTTCATCATTACGTACGGTTCTTTTATCATTCGGTGCTTTCATGACCTTTGTCTTCGGGTCAAGTGGAAAAAATCAACGACTGTGGGAACGAGCCTAGTGGAACTTGCGCGCTCCTTCTCTCTTTCTTCTCTTTCATTTTTTTTTCTTTTCTTTCAACTTCTTAGTTTCATTACCGATACGCTATATTATATTCATGTTTTGAAACACAGGTG
>NW_022696706.1:98931-107725 GCF_011630105.1 Anneissia japonica
TAAAGGCAAATATACAATGTTAAAAGCACCGAACGTAATGTTCAAAGCACCGAACGTTATGTAAAAGCACCGAACGTAATGTTAAAAGCACCGAACGTAATGTAAAAAGCACCGAACGTAATGTAAACGCACCGAACGTAATGTAAAAAGCACCGAACGTAATGTAAAAGCACCGAACGTAATGTTAAAAGGGCCGAATAGCAAATGCGCCGAACGGAAAAGAGCCACTAAAGGCAGTAACGGCGTTCCATAGAGTGGAGTTTCATGTAAATATTTCGTACGGGAAAAAAAATCGCGGCCGGCGAAATCCACTCAAGCCGTTTATCCACAACAGTTTGTAGAGGGCGTTCTGTCGTCGAGCGGAACGCTTTTTCAGTCCGAGTGGACTCTCTTCTGTTATCAAAGATACGATCTTTGCTGTTATCCTCTTTGTTAGACAGTCGAGTGGATAGGCGAGCGGCCGAATAAGAAATTTAAAGGTGTGGTATCCTCCTGCCCCTCGAGGCGGTTGCGTGTGATATTGAACTGTAATTATGTTAAGTTACAAAGAAAGAGAACAGCGTAGATTGTCAGGGTAAAAGTTTTGAGCAATCATGTATTTGTTTCTCTAGGCTAGGCCTAGGTAATTGTAAGCCTACTAGGCCTAGGCCTACTTGTCGATTGTTGTAGTGTAGTAGGGGAGCAAGGCCTAGCTAGGCCCTCTTAGGGAGCTTTCGATTGCTCGACGACGGCAGGACGTCGTAGAACGTAATGACATCACTAAAAGTCGTCTGCGCATGCAAGAACGTTAAGGTCATGGATTATGACCGGTTGAGCCGCCAACAAGTTGAGCCGCCGGTCATTTCTATGGAACGCCAAGCGCGTCTCTCAGTGAATGTAGTGCGTTAATTGCGGCATATTTCAATTAACTTATTTGTTCTTGGTACTGTTGTTTGGGATGTATTTCAGTTTATTTACTCAATTATTTCAATTTATTTAATACTCGGTTTTTGCACTGATTTATTAAATATTTTTGGGACGTATTTGTTCTTTCTATCGTTTTAATTTAAATTTTGTGAGTATTTGCTCAGTCAGCTTGCCAGATAGTAAAAAAAAAACTCCATACATTCTTATCATTTATTATTATATATAAGTTTAACAAATAGTACAAAAATATAAATATATAAATTACAAAACCATAGTAAATACTCTATAACAACATTATCACTTATTTTTATAAAAATGTAGTACATAAAAAAATGTAGTACATAAAATTACATTTTTAATACAATTTTCCAATTATACAACTTCATTTATTTTTATAAAAATGTAGTACATAAAATAATCAAAATTCTAACTTTTAATTACACAATTATACATCACGAACGGCAATACGAGCAAATCAACGACTGACAAGACTGGGATGAATATGTAGCTGGTATCCGGGGTGTTCATTCACTGATGACATCGGCAAGCCGACTACATTCACTGAGAGACGCGCTTGGCATTCCATAGAAATTACCGGCGACTCAACTTGTCGGCAGCTCAACCGGTCATATCCCAAGGTCATCTCGTCAAGTAGATTCTGGAACGCAATTTGGCCAAATCTAGCTACGTATGCAGAGAACGTACGTAGGTCGTCAGGTAGGACGGTCACGCATGAGTGATTCCATCCTAGTGTCGCGTCGTCGCACAAATCGAAAGCTCCCTATAGGCCTAGGCTATAATGATATCTAGGCCCCTACCTATGCCTAGCCTAGCCTAGTGGTAGTAGTAGTAAGTACGGTAGGCCTTTGTTCAAGTTCTCCCGAAACACAGTACATTTAGATTGTTGTTGTTTTGGAATTCCTGCGCACGCACAGATCCATCCATCCTACATCTTGGAAGCTTTACCAGCCTCACTGATGCTGGTAAAGATTACCGAGACGTTCTGAGATTTTACAAGGATATTACACGGAGGTACTTTCACACGTACCGTAAAATGTTACTTTTGGTTACATTTGGTAAGATTTTTGTACATGTGAATCGGGTATTAGTTTACTTTTTAAAGAAAACTTCATAGGCCATCCTTGCATTATTTTTATTGTTATTGTTTATATCCTGCTGTTGTGCGAATTTTTTTTGTTTTGTACAATATTTTGATGATGTGAAATAAACTGAACTGATAATACCAAAATATTTGAATCAGAATTCTTGAAGTGTTGCCATTATTTTGGTTTATTGCCTTTATGGTTTGATGCTGTTATTGATTTATTGCCGCATTGACTTATTGCTGTATTGCTCCATTGTCATTCTGGTAAAAAAAGAGTTGCTGTTTCAGTGTATTGTCATTTTGTTCAATTTCCGTTTTGACCATATATTGGCTAGGCTAGGCTTTGACAAAAAACTGGGGAACGGTGAACGAGATACAGATTTTTGAATATTTAAAAACCGGGGGAAAAAGGGGCGTAACCACCCATTTTTACACCTTTTTCCCCCAGTTTTTAAATATTCAAAAATCTGTATCTCATTCACCATTGCTCAGTTTTTGATCAAACTACTTTTTTCTGTCTTAGAAAAACCTCAGTCATGTAGCTATTTTAATTTAATTACGGAGGAAATTTGTAGAGAATGAAATTTAAATTTGTTTATTATTAAATAAATTTATTAAATCAATTTTGTTGATTTATTTATATTTCTCTCTAAAATAAAACCATTAGAGTTTCTTTATTTGTTTAAGAAATCTGTTTAATTAAATCTTCATCGTCTTACACTGAGCTTGTTCCTGTTCCTATTAAACTTTGGGTGATCTGACGTCATCTTAATCGAAGCATGTGTTGCTTCTGTTTAATTAAATCTTCATCGTTTTGCACTGAGCTTGTTCCTGTTCCTATGAAACTTTGGGCGATCTGACGTCATCCTAATCGAAGCATGTGTTTGCACACCGCCACCGCACTCACAAAAAAAAATTAACCAATTGGCAGGCTGGGTTTCGGAGGCGTGGTCTTCAAACCTCAGCAAAGGTCATCGTGACGACGAAAATGTCTTGTTTCTAGAAAAGTACACAAGACTGAAAATTCATGTCAAAACAATAAAAGCATCAATTATAGAGCAAAACAACAGGTATGGCCTACTATACTGCACGGTACAGTATTTGAAATAGCAGTCGCTTGTAATGCATCAAAAAGTAAGGTACTCTCTAACTAGTATACTCCCACGTAATTAATTAGGGTTCCAATTGGGGCCTAGGTGTAGCACTCTGGGCCTAGAGCATGTCCGGTAGGCGTTGGCCCCACATATTGTAAACGATCGTTTTTGTTTTTTTCGTTTGTTCAATCATTAATGTTGATATTACCACCTTTACGACTGGTTCCAAATGAATAAGACATAAATAAGCAAGAAATTCATTTGCGGAACCGTTTTTGTGAAATTATATTGGTTTTAAATTTAGCTAAAACCTTTTCAATTTGGGGGAAAAAAAATTTGAACCCTAGTGTGAGCGTAGAGGCTGTCTTGCAATTATAAGATCTATACCTCTGGTCCAGACATACAGGGCATCCTTCTGTTGCCAAGTAGATCCTACCTACTTGTTTGTATAGTATATTATGTATAATGGTAACAATTTCTACCTGAGCCCAGGAGGTTATGTATTACCGTACGTAAGTTTGGCAGAAATTTTTTAGATCCAGAGCCATACATGGCACACCATTGTTTGTATTCCCACAATGCATTTCAATGATACAGTTTTTTTCTGTGGAGAAGTATCTTTTGCATTATTGTTTGGCTGTGTTGGGTCCGGGGCATGCCTCCACGAAATTTTTGTGTTGTAGACGCTCGAGCATAACATTTGAGGAATTCTGGGCTATCATTTTTTTCTTTCTCTCTTTTTTTTTTTTTTATCATTTTTTTACCTCCCAAAAAGGGGGCCCCCTAAATCCGCCCCTGTGGTTGGTTTGCTCATGCATGCCGCCAGTGATACTAATCTAGGATGGGTTTATATAAAAAAAAAACACCCAACAATGTTAATATTGATACTATTATATCATCTTCCTTTGTTTGTTCAATGTTCTAGATGATCTGACTGAGCTACAGTGATATTCTGCTGATTTTAAATTCTCGTATTACTGTAGTAAGGCAATTACACGGTAACTAAGTCGCATTCTGACACAGATTTGTATTTTCAATCACATGTACGACAATGTTTTTTTTTTCATAACACATTGCTTTCTATATATACAATCACTTTCACTTATTTAAAAAAAATATATTAATATGAGCGGTAACTAACTGACGTAAATCTGACATAGGTTTTATACCTATTGTACATTTAATAAAAAATCTGTGAGGCCTAATTTTATATATATACAGTATCAAGAGCAATCCTTAGGGTATAACAATGAATTAATACCTTTTATTTTGAAAAAAATTATTTGTCATAAATATATGGTGATTTTTATTAACAAGACTCTGGTAAACTAAATGACAAAAAATTTAGGCAACTGCTATAAATTTGATATTTTCTTTTAATTTTTAAGATAATTGGTTAATTTCAAAACAAAATTTAATGACAAGAAAGATCGACGTTTCGGGTCCATCATGGAACCATTCTCAAGATCAAGTAAATTGAAAAAACAATTGTTTTTTTCAATTTACTTGATCTTGAGAATGGTTCCATGATGGACCCAAAACATCGATCTTTCTTGTCATAAAATTTTGTTTTGAAATTATATAGTAAGCGTCTCTTAATTCCTAATTGGTTAATTAATATAAAAAAAATAAGATATCACAGGCCTCGAATTTAACGGCCGCCTTTGCCGCCTGTTCCCTCCCAGTTGGCCTTGGTGCCCTGAAAATGAAGCACGAAGACGAGAATTTCCATGTTTGTTGATACGAACTGTTTTTGCGGTTACCGTTGTGTGCGCATGCGTCTGACTCGAGTGGTAATTGCACTAAACATGTGCTTGCTGTGCAGCTAGCTTTGGCCGATCTGACGTCATCGCAGCTCAAGCGTGTGAATGGTGAAATTAACCTAATTGGTTGACACTCGGCTAATCTAGTTGATGACGGCCAGTTTAGAGGTGTGGCCTCCTCTATGATGACGACGCTCTGAGCAACAACATCAGATATTGAACTTCTTAAAAACTTTGACTGTTTTGTTTACGATCGCCGACCGCCCCAAAAAACTAAAAGTTTATTCAAACATTAATCGATAATATTTACTCTAAACAAAGTCATTTTACCATTGACAACGATGGCTTGGCTAGGCCTAGCTTGGCCCAGGCCTAGCTTGCCTAGGCCTAGACTGGCTACGAATCAAGGCACTCGCGAGAGATTAGTACTGAGGCTAAATCAAATTTTGCCCTTTTATATTTGAAATTTTTGGCCTTGGTGCCTTTCAAAATCATGTCATACTAGAGGCCATTTGGCCTTGCCCATAAAATCCCCAAATTCGAGGCCTGTATCAAACTAAACATGAATGTTTATAAATAAACCCCAAATTTGGGCCGCGAAACATTGTTGGAGGGCAGCGAAGCCTTTTGGAAAAAAAAAAAAAATAACAGACGTTTCGTCATGGAGAAAACAGTTTTTAATAAAGCCGCTTCATTGTTACAGCGAATGCGTCAGTAGTGTTTCAAAGTTGCGGAGTAAACAGAGTGTGCATAAAAGTTGTTGGAAGGAGAAAGCTATGATGTGTGTGGCTGAACCGTGTTTGGTTGAATCATGGTAGAAAAAAAAAACAATCAACAAATGTCGGGTGGGGGGGGGAGAGACACAAATGTATGGTATTATTTATTTAATAAAATAATATTTTTAAATATTATTAATTAAAATTTGTATACAATGAAATTTTATCACTGAGAGAATGTCAAAATATTGTATATACATTGAGGCTTCATGATCAAAAGTTCTTGCCAGGATTTGTTATGTTGGTCCCTGGTACTGCTGGGCTGCGGCTTGGTGCCTGGAATCGTAAATAGGCCGTGAAGTAAAAAGTTTGCAGAACGCTGAACTATACTACTGTACTGTACATTAAATGATGAGGAAAGATGTTCTGCAATAATTTTTTTCAAGGCCACATGGCAATAATCAAAAGCAATTGGAAAGGTATAAGTTGATGAACATGGCTAACACCATTTGCTATGGTAATAGAGCATAATTATATCTGATTTGGACGTGTTCCGTCAGCAAGATGTTGTCTGTGCTTTTCGCCCGCTGTGAGTACATGCATAGTCAGTGGCAATGGACTTTAGATCTGTTAAAATTTCTTTTGGGGGCTGTTTTTTTCACATGAAGTGATGGTCTTCCCACTCCTGACAGCCCTATGCCATCTTGACTGACGTGTTCCATCAGCAAGATGTTGTCTGTGCTTTCGCCCGCCGTGAGTACATGCATAGTCAGTGGCAATGGACTCCTGACAGCCCTATGCCATCTTAACTTGACTGCGCAACACAAAAAACAAAATTTTTTGCAGCTAATTTCCATGAAGCACTAAGATGGGTAGTCACTGCGCCTGATGGTCATCGCCACGACGCACGCACAACAGATCGTTCCTAATGACAATCTGTTTAGTCTGCACAGAAAATCAGTAGATGTTGCCTATCGCTCACTGGGAGCCGCGTTGGATTCTTTGTATGACCGTCGTAAGATGCAGTATTAAGGGCCCGGCTTTAGCTGTTGGATATATTTTGAAACATTGGTGTAAGCATAGCCACTGCGTAAAAATTATGATTATTTTATATTTACTTCCAGAGTTATTATGAATATAAATGTACAGTCAGTAGGAATAGATACTAGGCCTAGCCTAAGGGAGCAGGTGAACTCGGCCCTAGTCAACTCGGCACAAAGTCAACTTGGGCTGAATTTTCTGTGTATTTACGTAATTGTTATTGTCGTGATGGAATTATAGACAATAACTGGATTTGCGTCAGAAGAAACATGTATAGGTGTAATTTTGCCCTTCCTGACGTGGAAAAATACCGAATACTTAGTACATTTGAAAACAACTGCGAAAAAAAAAAAATGTTTCTCCTGACGCAAATCCAGTTATTGTCTATTATTCCATCACGACAATAACAATTACTATCAACACTGCAGTACCCGCTGCTTACTTGGACTCAAATTCAACCCTGGCCATCAGGCGCAAGCTCGGTGGTCTAGAGGTATGATGCCAGGCTAGTGATCTGCAGATCGTTGGTTCGAGTCCCACCCGAGAACAACTTGTGATTTTTTTCGCAGTTGTTTTCAAATGTACTGAGTATTCGGCACATTTCCACGTCAGGTAGGGCAAAATTGTCAAGAGATTTGATTGCAAAGCCAAACTATGCCAAAATTGTTTGAATTGTTGCCTTTGTTTTTCCATTTTCATTTATGAAAACAAGCATAAATATAACTACGTAATAACGATGATGACAATAATAACAACATAATAGTGACCATACTAATTATTTATAGGCATATTAAATATAAATATAATGTATATTTAATATACATTAAATGTACATATATACAGTAATGTATATTTGATTATAATGTATATTAAATATACATTAAACATGTTCATACCATATAATACAAAGGCTTTTATTTCCTATAGTGTGCAAAACTACGTGATTATAATTGATTTGTAAGTCAGTTGCGATGTCTGTCACCTTTTATCTGCTGGTTGAGAGCGGTTACTTTACATTCATAAACACGCAGGTTACTTAGCTACGTGTATAATTTCTTAGTAGTACGCGCATTGACACTCTTCTCGCACAGCTCTCTTCACAGCTCTTTTCATGTAATGAATTTTTAAAAGGGTTATTAGGTAGGTCTAACCTCCCGGTAGACATTTATTTAGAATAAAATATATTGTAAACATTATTATAAATTATTTCAGCTTTGCCTTATTTTTTCACTTTGATAAGTCATTCACCTTGTTATCTCAAAACCATTATGCCTTTCTAAACCTTGCCTAGGACAGTCTAGGCTTCATTCATATAACTAGTGCCATAAACAGAGATTTGTTAGGTTTCGCTGGGTGCACTATATCAGTAAAGTGGTCAGTTGGAAATAGAATAATTCAGACGTCACCACTGACTTAAAATATATTTTTATCTTTTATATATTCACAGTGGCTGGAAATCCACAAAGGGAATGTCATTTTTTCAGAAGTACAGAGTTTCATTTGCTATAATCACCGGACTGGCAATTATACATCTTGGTTGGTACTCAATAGCAAATAACCCAACATTTAATTCAAAAAGGGAGATTGATCCTCTACCAGTTCTACCCACCTATCTCAAATCACAGAAAAGTATAGAAGCTGCAAAGGGTGAAAGATAACCAACAGAGGTACTGTTTTGAAGGTAAAGTTTTTAATAGTCACTTCATTTGTACTTTATTAACATGTAGAATTTATTGGTCCTTCAACAATCACTGACAGCATCATGCTACACTATAAATGCCTGTAAACTGAATTCAAGGATGGATTATAATGAAACTTTTCATACTTAAGGTATCATTATTTTAAGAGTTTGACTCAATGGAAGTCTGTTGAAAAAGGATATATTACTGGAGTTTATTTATTTATTTATTTATTCTGTCTTTCTACTGCATGCACTTTCAGTACTTGTGTACTGTTTTTCAAAGTGGTACAGTTACATAAAATACAAAAGTTAAAAGAAAATATATAAGTAGATATCATATATACAATAAGTGATTAAGAATTAAAAGAGTTTTTAAAAAATATAATAAACGTGTTCATGAAATTTGTTGTTGTTTCGTGTGGAAGTTCATTCCACAACTTTGTTTAGCGATACAAAAAAGTTCTCTTGCCTTGACAGTTATTCCATTG
>NW_022696706.1:119188-124801 GCF_011630105.1 Anneissia japonica
TAAATGAAAAAACGATGTATTTCAGCAAGTATTAAAACCTTTTTGTTTTATTTTAGGCCTTCTTCAAAATACCTATGCCACAGCAGTTGATTTTTTTGCCGTAAAACCAAAATAGTTTCATGCATGCCCGGCCGACTTGCCGATCTGAACTCTGCAGAAAATCCACATCGAACTTCGCACCGCGATGTAAAACAAAATGTCGGAAAACTTTTCTTTGACGCATGCGCATTTGCATAAATGTGTACACACATAAGCACACACACACTACACACAATAAAAAACAAAAGAAATGTGACAGAGTGATTACAATAGTTCCTATTGCATTACATGCATAGGAACTAAAAAGTGAAGATAATTGTGTTTAAGGCGAACAAGAAATTTGTAATTTGTCCAATCATAGAGATTGATTTTCTCTATGATCCAATCATCATAATTATTATATAGTAGTTGAAGCTTAATAAGCTATAGTTAGGCCTAAGTTGTCTTTTATATTAGGCCTAATTAGATCGCTATAGATCTGCGCCCTTGCCTGGGTATATCTGTGACTGCGGAGTGGAGGGTGCATACAATTATGGTCTAGTTTTTTTATACACATGTTTTGTGATTATGACTATTAATAAATAAAGAATGTTTTGAGCAGTGGCAAGTTCATAATAATAATAATAGTGTAGTTTTATATAGCGCACATATCCATCTAATGTAATGCTCAGGGCGCTTGAAATGTGGACTAGGAACTCGACCAATGACTTTCTTCGCCCCTAAGGGTCCCTTCGTCTCCGTGCTACCTGGTAACAGCAACTCTCGTCGTCCACCACAGGGGCTGTCTGTTCCAGTACACCGGGGTAACCCCCTACTCGTCTCGAAGGATGTACTGGGTTCTTTATAGTGCACTCGAGCCATTGTATACACTGGGCCTACGGTTTATAGTCCTTATCCGAGAAGACTTGTTCTACCACCAGAACCATAGGCGAGCGTGCCGTTCGAACCAGCGCCAATATTATGGCTATAGCTTGCGGCGTCCCTGCTAACCGCACGGCCATTCGACTCATGGAGGCCCAACCAGCCCGTCTGAGCCAGAAATACAATTGATAAAGCATTAAGGAGGAGGTTGGGGTGCTATGAGAAGTGGTGATGTTAGTGCTTGAATTAGATGTAGTGCAGTCAGAGAGAATACGAAAATGGTTTTGGCGAGATGTCATTTATCTAATGTCTTTGGTGCACCCAGTGTATGGATACTATATACAGGGAGATTTTAAAAATTATTATAATAATAAATATTTTTTACATCTCCCTGTTTAGACTAAGATGTAATAATCATAAAAAGTCTATTAGAGATAATTCATTATAGTAAAGCGGCTAAGGAGAATAATCGTGCACTTTTGCAGGAAAGCATGAAACTTCCCACAGTAGTACTATGACAAATAAGGATCATTAAAAAAATAGACCCCAAAAACTAACGCCGCCATCTTGAAATTCAAAATGGCTGCCAAAATATTTGATTTTATCAATATCTTCGTATCTACAGCACCTAGCACTCTCATTCAAAGGTCTTGAACTCATCTTTTCAATATCAGGGAGTATCATGCAATCATCAGAAATTATATCAGATGGCCGCCAAATTGGGTTTCAAGATGGCCGCCAAAATTTTGGTATAAATTATTCTACTCGCTCATCAATCTGACAACAATCTTAACATTCCACAAAAGAATC
The DNA here is from genome assembly GCF_011630105.1 of Anneissia japonica. Classification (NCBI taxonomy): domain Eukaryota; kingdom Metazoa; phylum Echinodermata; class Crinoidea; order Comatulida; family Comatulidae; genus Anneissia; species Anneissia japonica. Next base: position 120,899 of record NW_022696706.1, read on the forward strand.
AAATTCTCTCAGGTTATCTATTCTCTGAACGCCGCAACGGTCTATTTCTTTTGCCGTTCCGAAATTATGAAGATCTGTTCCCCCTAATCTTAGATCAAATTCTGATACAGTACTACAATCAAGACCCTCCTTAGTAGGACTAAAACCTATCTCTTTAATCAATAATTCTTGTATCTTTAAGCACTTATTTATTATTATTATTATTATTATCATCATCATCATTATTATTATCATTATTTTTGCCATCTTAATATCTACAAAACTTGTCCGAAAGTTGGGCCGATCGAGACAACACAGACCTAGGGGTCATAACGCCTAAATAACATGTGTGTGTATGTAGGTGTGTGTGTATGTATGTATATGTATATATATGTATATGTATATATATATATATATGTATATATATATATATATATATATATATATAAAATTACCGTATTTAGCAGAAAATGTGGTTATTTTCATTTTTTTTTTTTATCACGAACATTCATTATTTTATTACTGATTCTGTTGTAATCTCTTGTAAATTTATTTAAATTAAAATTTAAAGCCCCATTCCCGGCAAGATTTATAAACGTAATACGAAACTGCTAATTTAACTGAATTTAGACATTCCTAAACATTAAAAAAAATGTAAAATAAGATTGAAATTTGATTTTTTTTTTTTTTTTCCGTTGCTAGTATTGACACTTGTGAAATATGATATTTCATAGGAATTATTTCAAATCTTTTAAAAAATTATTCTGACCGCGATTTTGACAATTAAACAAACATATCTCAGGCCTACTCGATCGATCGCAGTGTGCGAGATGTGAAGTACAAAAACCAATTTCATTAGAGAGGGCGCATAAAGTATACATAAAAGCGAGAGCATTCCCACCGGATGCGATCTACAACCTCTGAATTTGCCTGGTTACGAAGAATTCGTCGAGAAAATGGTAATCTTCTATGAGAAATAGTCTATATTTCTCTGTTTTTTATTCTTTTGCGTAAAACTTAAATGTATGCCAATATTTTTCCATTGTTTATAATAAATAGAGTAATGCATATTCATTTTTTCTTTAAAAAAAAAAAATTTTTTAGTGAAAAAAAAAAAAAAAAAAAAAAAAAATCTTTTTTTTAGTGAAATTTTGCCGGGAATGGGGCTTTAATAAGAAACTTTTCCGGTTTATTTTTATTGTGTTTGTTGTGATGGGTAGGAGGATGTACGCGTATCTAATGTGCGTTGGCAAAATACGCGTGCATATAACTATGACAACATTGTTTCACTTCCATAAAAGCAAAACTGTCCAAGGAAAAATGTCACTAGATAAGGGAAAGGTTGAATACACTCCGGTTACATTTTACCACCCTGATGTTTATAGCCGTGATTTCGGAACGTTTGATGTCACTGTCTGTCGTGGTTATGATAATTCTAAAGTAGTGTTAGTAGTGATGAGTAACAATAGCGTTCTAAATGGAAATCAGGTGAAGGTAGACGAATCTGGGGTTTTGACGAATACAAAATCACAGCAGTACGACCCTAGATTGCAGTCCTACTACAACTCAGCTATGCACGTAAGAAATTATCGGGAAATTCGTAAATATTTTGAACAAGAGAGGTAAGAATATTATTTGTACTACAATCAGTTATCAAAATGCTGTATCGTAAGTTAGGCCAACATTTTATATAAATGTTGCTACGTTTGTAATACACTGTTTCATATAGTTCATAGTGACATGTTTAGTAGTATATTGTTAAATTTGTATTTGGCCTAATAAAAATACTAAAGCACCAACGTATATTGAAAATTAAGCAAATTAAAAATAAAGTACGCAAAATCAAAATTTCCCTCAAGAACTGAGAAAATGCTGTAGATGTCTTCCTGTTAATGCCAGAAGGACCAATAGTGTTGTTGAACATGTTTATGTAATTTCTTGTTTACAGTAACCCGAAAGTGAAGAGACTGGATTCAGTAAAAACCTTATCCCGTAAAATGAGGGCGTTACTTCATCTGTCCCGCCAGTTGACTGACAGTCTTAGTGTTCAGCCTTGTGATATCAAAAGATTGGATGACATTGTTAAAAATGTAGTTCGAAGCGTGCATGCTAAATTGAAGTCAACACAAAATGCTATGCTAATCAATAGAGAGTTATATGAACAGACAGAGATATTAAAGAAAACATTAAATATGTTTTGTGTGGAGGTTATTTGTTCCAACGAAATAAGAATGAAAGAGAGTAGATTTAGCACTGATAGTCCTATTCAATGCTTGAGGACTAACGAAAGAGCTTCCACAAGTGCTCAACGAGAAGACTGTCGCAAAGAAAAACTTAAAAGTCAAACTTTCATTGAAGACGATAGATACAGAGACTTAAGGTCTTTTTCATACCTCAGTTCAGAAATCACTAACCTGAAGGAAGATCTAGCAAAAATGGAATTATCGCATACTATCTGTACAAACAAGACACGTCAATCATTTTGGCGCGCATTGTGTAACCCATGGAAACGGAATAATGACAAAGATAAACTCAGTGAACAGTCAAAGAATAGCCCTACTACCAGAATTTCCATAGACATAGATGGTGCCATCCAAAATATTATAAAATATGGTGCTACTTCTCCGGAAGAAACTCACCTTATGAGTATCATTGATGCCAGTGTTTGGGATGAAGTGACCCGGATGAGAAGGCAGAATTTAGAGTCTAAACAAATTGTACATGAATTACTCAATGAAATCGATAAGCAAGAAAAAAACCTTCGTTCCAAGGATTCAGAGTTGAATGGAGCTCGAGAACATATTGGCAGTCTCATACAGAAGTCAAAAAGTGAGGTGAATAAACTTGTGACAGAGAGAGAAAAGAAACATATGCATTTGGTGAAATTAGATCAAGATCGTTGCAGATTACAAGAAGATAAATCTTTGATGAGTATAGAGCTAGAGAGACTTCGTCAGACAAACCGTCGCCTGTTAAACGAAGTATGTTGTTTACGTCATAGTAACAGAGAATTGGAACAGCTTATGGAAAAGGGGCACGATCAGCGCCTTCAAACAGAAGCGCACCCGGTGAGAGGAGCGCAATTAAAAGGTTTTTATGGGTCTGGGCAGTTCACACCTGGATTGTATCTGCGACAGGTGGCCAATATATCGAGTCCGGCACTTGTTACAACAGATAATATGATGCGTTCTAGCCAGTATAATTTGTCAACATGTGCAAATTTTGATGACTCAGAGGAGGACAGTGTAAGCAGCTGTAATTCGATTAATGCAGACACAAACCACGATGAATTTGATGGACACGGGCACCTAACAAATTAAAAACATGCAATCAAAGATTTATCATCTGAAAGTTATGAAGTGTCTCTAACGTAAATAAAAAAGCATTTAGCGTAGACATATGTGTTTGTTTTTCTATACAATGTTTCTCTTCACTTGTTTTCATCACAAATAGATCATAGTTTCGCAACCTATACAAAAACGATAACAATATTATACAGTATACGATTAAATCCGAGAAAACTATAGATTTTCATAATTATAATCAAGTTTCCAATTATTCGAAAATTACGGAAGCACCTAAGTGCCATTAGACTTGACGACTTGTCAAGATAATTTATGTTGTCAAATCAACATAATATACATATCATGTCGACATGGCGAGATAGATTATCTTGACAAGTCGTCATAGTAAAAATTGTATGTTGTCATGGCCAGATAGATTATACTGACAAGTCGACATAATACATATTGTATGTTGTCATGGCGAGATAGATTATCTTGACAAGTCGACATAATAATATAAGTTGTATGTTGTCATGGCAAGATAGGTTATCTTGACAAGTCGACATAGTAAAAATTGTATGTTGTCATGGCGAGATAGATTATCTTGACAAGTCGACATAGTAAAAATTGTATGTTGTCA
>NW_022696706.1:124952-133550 GCF_011630105.1 Anneissia japonica
ATTTTTACTATGTCGACTTGTCAAGATAATCTATCTCGCCATGTCGACATGATATGTATATTATGTCGACTTGACAACATAATTATCTTGACAAGTCGTCAAGTCGAATGGCACTTAGGTGCTTCCGTAGAAAATACAGTAGCTACATCGAGCATTTTCTGTAAGTCAATGTCACTACCAGCAATAAGGACAGCATCGTCAGCCCAAAATAGAGCTCCAATGTACTCCACATATTCTGATACCAACTTGCCGCTTTTTAAGGGTTTTAGCAAGTTTATATAAATACAAAAGAGCACCGTGTGGGCAGCCTTGCTTTATCCCGTCTTCTGTTTCAAATGTATCAGTCTCAAACTTAGACAACTTAACATTACATCTAACATGATCATACATATTATCGGATTTTCCAAAAGTCACCTCTTATACAGTATTATAAAGAATAGTTCTCAACCCATTTCTCCAAACAGAATCAAACGCCTTACGAAGGTATGCAGTGTTATTCAAATGAATGAGTACCGTATCACAAAAAAGACACAAGCATTATAGCTTTAAAAACGTTTATTTTCGATGACGTAAGGCATATGAAAGGCCCACTGAACTGCGGCGGGAAGCGTTTTTTTTTTCGTACGAAACATTTACATACATGAAACTCCACTCGGGCCGTCTCGACTGAATCGACCCGGAGATCTCATATTGCAGAATTCAGGAGGTCAAAAGGTCACCAACAGATAAACGTCTACAAAACAACTTCCAAAGAGAACGTCCCTGTCGGATTTTTAAAAATACATTGATGTTACTATGCTAATACCATTGGTGCGTTTAAAATGACATATAATATTTGATTGAGCTGCACGAGTAATGAAAAGAACTTGAGTTACATACTGTGACAATTTTTTTTAGTTAGATCTGGGTTTTGCATAATTACTTAGGCCTACATGGGCCTACTTACTACTGAAAATATACGCTTTCTGGGGAAAGCACAATTAAGAGGAAGGAAAAGCGCGTTTCTTCATCAAGTGAAACAGGATGGTTATTTTCAAATTAAGAGAAGAGCTGAGAATAGGCAGCTCTAAAATACTGGATGCCATAAGACCTGCCAAAATGGCAGAGCACCAATGAATGTATAAATGAGGCCTAAGCCTAGTTATATCATAGAGAAAATAGAACAGATAGATATGGTTATATCATGGAGAATTCCTCCATGGTTATATAGTCTCTGCAGGTTCTTGTTTACATGGCTAGACCAAGTTAATTAATGCCGAAATGATTATTATTCTTATTATTATTTATTTATTATTATTATCATTATTATTATTATTTTTATTATTATTATTATTAATTATTATGTTACTAAAACCTACCTTAAGGGGAACTTAGACAATGGAGAAATTAGAGAACAATTAAAAAAACGACCTTAAGGGGAAATAACACAAGATATTCCCTTGGGCTAGTTATTAATTATAGGCCTAGTAAAATAATAGGTTCTTGATTAAAGGCTTAGGCCAAGGTAATTAATGCTGAAATGATTATTATTATTATTATTATTATTATTATTATTATTATTATTATTATTATTATTATTATTATTATTATCATCATTATTTAACATTAATTACATTACAAGGATAGTTTGGCCAAGTTCAATAACGCCGGAATGGTATATATTTTATTTAATATTATTTAATAATATTTCTCCTATGCACTCTACTTTTTATTTCATGCTTTTTTCCCCCTTTTTCAAGATTTCAATCAATGTCGCGTGAAGCGTGACTATTGGTGTCAGCCTAGTACCCTAGGCCTATTTTAGGGAGGGGCCTAGGTAGGGAGGACTTAACTCAGCCTGCAGTGGTTAGGCCTGTAGTTTATCCTCTTTCTCTCAGCCTTTGGTATTAGTACTGTACCTATCTACACTTTATAAAAGGGGGTACTAGCTGTTGTTGTTGTAGATATTATACTAACATTTAATAATATACAAGGTCACAGTTAGTTACACACGTACATTTCATAAACCTACCGTAGGTAAACATAGAAGGGGAAATAATATTAAAACTCGAGCGTCACGACATTGCGAAGTGTTTGCTCTAGTTCCTCGTATCGAACTCGAGTCAATTTGTGCTTATTGAAAAGCAGGCATGATAGCTGCAAAAATTATAAATACTGTTTCAATTTCGGTGGATTGAACGAGGGCTATGAAAACCATAGAGGTATGAAATTACCGAAAGCTTGACTTTCATCTGATAACAAAGTGGAATATTGAATTGAACAAGTAGCTCGTACCGTATACCAGTTGCGATCCATAAATTCGAAATAGAGGGAGGGATTTACAGATGGAGGGTCCAGACGACCTCAGCCCCACCATGGTTGGGACTGAGGTAAGAGATTTTATAATTATGGCATCTGGAAATGTCACTTGAATTTGAATATCATTTTCTCCTTTTTTCCCTTTTTTTCTAAATAATTTTGAAAACAATTAGGGGTCTTTGGCCCTTGAATCCGCCATGTATACCCGCTTTTTATTTCAACCGAATAGGGATCTTTTGCATAGCATTTACAATAAGGATGATTTTTGTTATTAAAAACTTCGTAGAAAAAAATCTGTAGGCCTCACTAACTCCTTATGTATTATTTAACATTTTCCTCTTTCTTTCCACGTTTATTCCAAAATGCATCGCTGTTAAAAACTGAAATACAACAGATGGTTACAATTTACAGATTTAAAAATTACAAATATAAAAATATTAAATACCGGTATATTGAAAACATTTATTTTAAAAAAATGGCCAAATTCTATCTGACCTCAAACTCTCTCAGCTCTCTACCCCGTTTGATTTAATTATCTCTGACTTATATACAGATGTTTGTTGAAACCTCTCCTCTTAAACTTGACATCTGCTCGTCTCATAACCCCACATGGGATATCTTACTTAAATTCCCCACTATCGGTCCCTCTAAGTTCCTAAAAGGGTTTGGCCTACAACACATAATAATTACTCTGATCGTCGTCATTTAGGCCTATTTGTCATTTGGTTGTTTCTGATTTTAATTTGTAAATCATTTAAAATAGTGACTCAAAAAGTTCAGTAAGTTAATCACATCGAAACCTTTATTAAGTTATTCATTCTGGTTATTAAGCATATCGATTTTATTTATTTAATCATTGATGCATCATTTCGTAGAGATAAAACGTTAAAAAAAAATAAGAAATTGAATATAGAGAGATGTAATCTGCTTTTATGAAATACGAACTCAATGTAATTTGTTACTGGTACCTATGCATACTTTACTGCTACTCTAAAGTTTTAGATGAGCTACTTAATGTTAACTATGAACACATTAAGGTATAAACTGAAAGATCAAGTGAACTTTGTCGATTTGGTGTAATATGTAGCGTCAAATGTAAAGCATAATTGATCACCTTTTGCAATACATTATTCATTCAATATCTCCAATAGGGTAATATCATATGGGGATAACTAAGATATTTAAAAAAGTTAATCACATCGAAACCTTTATTAAGTTATTCATTCTGGTTATTAAGCATATCGATTTTATTTATTTAATCATTGATGCATCATTTCGTAGAGATAAAACGTAAAAAAAAAATAAGAAATTGAATATAGAGAGATGTAATCTGCTTTTATGGAATACGAACTCAATGTAATTTGTTACTGGTACCTATGCATACTTTACTGCTACTCTAAAGTTTTAGATGAGCTACTTAATGTTAACTATGAACACATTAAGGTATAAACTGAAAGATCAAGTGAACTTTGTCGATTGGGTGTAATATGTAGCGTCAAATGAAAAGCATAATTGATCACCTTTTGCAATACATTATTCATTCAATATCTCCAATAGGGTAATATCATATGGGGATAACTAAGATATTTAAAAAAAAATGTGTGAGTGTAATATAGACAGGTTTACAAAAAGTTACCAATATTAATGTCTTGTTTCAGTATAATAAATTTCCATGAACCGTATGCAACATTCATATACAATTTGCCTCTAAAAGCCCATTTTTAATTAACTAAATATTATGTGGAACACAATTTAACAAAAAGGCCCTATTTTATTTTGTTTAACTTAATTTCTCCAGGGCTGCTTTTCCAGCTATGTTGAACATTGATGCCCTCATGACAAAAAAAATTCAGCAATGCCAATCACACTACATAAACATAAAATATAATCCATAGAACAATTTCAATAGATAAAAACAATAACAAAATATGGGGAAAGTACATAGTACGCTTTGAAAAAGTTTTCCTTGGAAAAAGAAGAATACGAAGAATGGCAAATATAAGCAGAAATATTACAAAAAATGATGAATTATGTAATTTAAACCGTGCTTTTATTTTTTAACTTAGGATGGGTAACTGAAAAAATGAAGTTCTGGGATGCCGTGTTGATTAATTTTGAGTTAATATAAGGAGGAGCCAAGCGATGAATAGCACAAACATCAATGAAAGGCATCTAAGCTGGTCAAATACTATGAAGTCTAAAGTGATGTAGAATTTACGTTACACTCAAAGATTTCAGTATCCTAGGCAAGTTTAAACATTTTGTGTAAAAAAAAACCCCATAAAGCTTAATATTGTTAGACATCCACTTGTTTTCTTTGCTAGCTTGTGTTTTTTTGTTCATTATAATATGTATCAATGATTGTTACTATCCTTTTATTGTTAAAGAGCAGTTTAAACAAGCTTCGGATTCTAGACTGTTCTAGAAATTGACCTTTGTACTAAATGTTCTCTTTGCACATTGGTTGAATAAATATCACCTTAAATTAAATTGCTTTGTGAAATCATGGGTGAAATGCACGCGAACGTGTTTGCTCGAAAGTTAAATTTTAACTGAATCGTTGCGTTGTTTGATTATCGCATGAGTAATACATCTCATGAGTAACACAACGATTAGGCATGCAGACGATCGCCATTTGTATGCATTTTGTTACGAAACTGTTCGTTTGCAGGGCAAAATAACTCATACTTAGGATATAAGTTATATACTTAGGTCTATAATAATTATAAACGTATATTATGCCATAGGCCACTGCAAATTTATAATTTTACTACATCACTGAAGTTGTTTTAGTTTCCTTTATAAAACATTCTTCCTCTACCTTTTATCTGACCAAAAGGACCCAGGGATATCACCATGGTTTGCCCCACATATTGGCTGAGCTTTTTACCTTTTTAACCTACTAACGTGTTAAAAAACATAAAATACTTTCTCCCTAAAACGTCAAATACTGTATAAGCGGACGGGGCCTTTCCTCCAGGTAATAGTGCCACGAGCAAGCCTTAACCAGGGCCCCAGACCTCTTTGTTACGCCACTACACGTAAGCCTATAAAAAAAAAAGCTATGAAAAATGGAAAATGGACAATATTCCGTTAGGCTTATATCAGTTAACTTTACATTCTTCATCACTAAAGTTATTTTTAGTTTCCATGATGAACCGTTCTTCCTCCTCTTCGTCCTTGTCTTCTAATCCTGTGTATGTAGACGAATACTGCAACCCACACATATATTTCATGATTACTTTGGTTACAAACACTTGGACAGCCACCACAATGGTTCCGAGAATGCAGTGCCAAGCGAAGACCATTGTAAAGAATTTGATGTTCAGATGATCATCCTCATCCCATTCGTAATCTTTGCTACGTAGAGGATGATACAACGTTGAACCAATCTGTAACATCCACGAGCCTTGAACAAACGTGGCCCAAGTGCGTAACCACGGAAGTACCTCGTCAGCCGGGAGCCATATTTCACCTGCACTGAATAGAATGCACATAAACACAATGGTCACCTCTAACAAGTGCATCTGAACATTCAGTTCTGTTCGTCCGTGGAGATGAAAATAAAACAGCAAACATTCAATAAAGTAAGCGAAAGTTAAGAACACCTGAGCCCATCTTTCTGAGCCTTTAAAGCAGGTTGCCACGGCAATTTTGGCAGCTCCATAGAACGCAAAAGCGGCCCACATAGTGCAATGCTGCCAAATATTTGAGTAAATAAAATTACCTTCATTATCAAATATTCTCCACTTCCAAGTTTTATAAACTTGTTCACCGATAAAGCCGGAAAGAGCCAAGAAGACAACTAAAATTCCTTCAAAAGGTACATTCATACACGGCAGTCTAGCTTTCCGGCGAGTCCTTCGATAGTTGCGATAGTAGTTATTGAATGTTCGTTGTATCGTCCACCATGATGCCAATATCATGAATAAAATCCCAGACGCAGCGTGTCCGAAAAAACTACCCATATGTATTAAAGCACCTAAACAATTTTCAAAACAGTTGAAATCAGCAGAACATTTGGTCCCAATATCAGCGTTCTCCGGTGGTATGATATCGCACAGTGAATCAGACCGTAACCACAGACTTAATAAAGTACATTATACAATATTATCTACAGCTGCGTGGACTCTCAGTCGGATGGAAATTAAAGTAGTGCCGAATCAGAAACGATATTTTTCACATTGTGTATGATTGATTGATTCTAGGCATCCAAAACACAAGCATAGAGATCACAGTATTATGGGCTATACATCAAATAAATAAATAGATAAATATAATAATAATGATAATAATAATAATAATATAATAATAATAATAATTGATAATTACCAATATGAATACATTATCTAATCTAATAAGGTCTAACGTTAAGAGTAATATTTATAATAACAAGAGTTACCACTTGATAGTAATAATAAAACTCGCTAAAACTTTTAGAAGAACAACGTGAAACTTTAGTTGGGTCTTGTCTGTAAAAATAAATAAACTGAATAAATATTTGGCCCTTGCTTGAGTCAAATGTTGACACTTACTTAACCCACCAATATGCTTACACTACAGAAAACACGTTTTGTCATCATCATCATCATCATCATCATCATCATCATCATCATCATATTATTATTATTATTATTATTATTATTATTATTATTATTATTATTATTATTATTATTATTATTATTATTATTATTTGTATTATTACTGTAAAGAGAAATACTGTAATAATTTTGAAAATAGATTTGTAATTTCCATTGGAGTGAATTATCCGGAAAACTGCCGAATTTCCTTCCTTTAAGTCTCCGGTTTAAACAAACGGCACTATTAAGATTAATAATAAATATGTGTGTACAGTTGGCCGATAAGGAAATAAATAAACCAATTTAATCTAGACCGGATCCAATGAAGAGCACTTCAAGGGCGTTCCCATTATCGATGGTCATGTGAAAGCAAACACATTGGCTACGCTGACCTCTGTATATGAATAGCGTTATAAATTATCTATAACATCAAATAGGCCAGTATTTTCAATATTTTAGCAGTTATCCAAACAATATAAATACAAAAATTAATATATTAATTTTTTATCAATAAAACAGCATTTTAACATTACTTTTCTAAATTACAGTGATTTTAATTTTCTTTTTACAAACGTCTATTCATTTTTCTTTCCTCATATTTTTTTTCATTTCATACCAGTTTCATTCAATATTTTACATTCTAAAGTGAAATACCGTATTATTTGAACAAACGCTCCTGGCGTTTAGTATTGAGAAGAGTTTTTGAGGGGGCGTTTATTCGAGGGAGGCGTGTATTTTATTTTGGGTATAAAATGGATATACTCAAATAAACGCCTCTTAATTTCACTGTAAACGTGAAACACATAATTATCGATCATAATGTGTTACTGTGGGATCATAAAGACTTATTGATTCAAACCAGGTTAGAAGAAATGTAATTCTACTGGAGAAGAACATTATTAGAATGTTTTGAGGACGATGTTGCATTTATTAGATTTGTTTAAAGTCATTTAAGAGGGGGAAAGGGCGTTTATTCAAGGAAATAAAAACGCCGAACTAAATCTTACTTATAAAGACATGACGATAATACATCGCGTAGCATAGCTCTCAACGAATGTTGTCCTATAAATAAACGAATAAAGAAATTGAGTGTAAGAAAATGCTTCTGACGGGAAACAATGTTTCCAGCTACGTATTGTGTAATAGAGTGGCGGTAATTTGAATCTGTTCAGCCATGAAACCTCTGTGGTCTAATGGTCATGACGCTTGCCTTGACAGCGAGAGGTGCAAATCCCGAAGTTTTCAATTATAACCTTGAAGAGGGGAGCAGGTGCTCTCGAAATTTTGAGGCGAGTTGATTGGCCGAGCGGTTAAGTCAGGGGCATTGTGACCTTCAGCTCTAATATCGGCGTTGGTTCGAACGGCTCACTCGCCAATGGTTCCGGTGGTGGAACAAGTCTTCTCGGATAAGGACTTTAAACCGTAGGCCCAGTGTACGCATTTGGCTCGTGTGCACTTTAAAGAACCCGGTACATCATTCGAGAAGAGTAGGGAGTTACCCCGGTGTACTGGTCCATTAAGTCCCCTGTTGTTAAATGGATATGCCACATAGGATAGTGATAAGTTCACTTATTGGCATATCCTTGGCCCTCGTGTCTAAAGAAATGAAATGAAATGAAATGAAAAATGAAAAAGGTTTTTAAATAAAATCTACGGTATGCTTCAAAGTAGTCACATTGTGAAGAATGTTATTTCTTTACTGCCTACTATTATATATATA
>NW_022696706.1:135146-159366 GCF_011630105.1 Anneissia japonica
CTGCTAAGACTTCACTTAAGTGTTGTCGACGTGATAATTGCTACTGCTAGTGACGTCATTCATTTTCTTTTGGCAGTAATTGAAATCTGTAGTGATAGTACCAGGGAACAGTCACTGATATTACAGTTCTCAGCTAGTTCCGTGAGCCCAGCTTATCCAAATACCCGCTCGAAAACATACAGCGGCGGTGTTTATACCATTCTACAACAGGGTATTTTATATTAAGAAAAACTACAGTTAAGACAGGAAACTGTATTGTAGAGTAAAACAGAAAATAGGCTGAATGAGGTTCTGATAACAAACATATTATTAATTTATTCAACATAAAATTGTTATGCTTAAAAATATATTTACAATACTGACTTTTCAAGAGATATATTATAGGTAGGTATTATAAATAGTACCGGTACATTCCTAAATTTGGCCTTATCTGCTGATCGCTGAATGGTAGTTAGGCTCTTTCGAGATCATAGGTTTATGAATTGATCTTACAAAATAACTACTCAACCAATGCCGTATCCAGGATTTTTAAACAGTGCAGGACCTGTCTCTTATACACATCTAGATGTGTATAAGAGACAGACTTAACATTCTGATGGTTGTCTTCGTCCCATTTGTTGATTTCTTTTAAAGGAAACAACGTGAAAGCTATCTGAACCAACCAGGTACCATTAAGTAAGGATGCCCAGATTCGGAGCCACAGTATTATCTTGTCTTTTTTCAGCCATATCTCACCAGCACTGAACATGAGACTAAGGAACGTCGCAATAACTGACATCATATGCATTTTCACATTCATAAGGCTTCGTCCACCATGATGGATTTCAGTACCATTTTGCGGCTGAACAGTTTCTGATGTAATGACGTGATGAGCTCCGATATGGAAATAGAACAAAGTGCACTGGATGAAGTACGTAAAGGTTCGAAAAACTGGAACCCAGATAATGGCGTCTTTCATGTAATTCTTTGTGAGGACCTTTACGAATCCGTAGATCCAGAAAGTTGTCCAGATAGTGCAATGTATCCAGACGTTAGTATAGACAAACTTTCCATTCACGAACATCTTCCATTTCCAATGTGGGTGTACGTTTTCGCCAATGAAACCTCCGGTAGTGAAGATCATGATCGCTGCGCCTTCTAATGGGAAATTCAATATCAGCCTGAAGAAGGGTTTAATTAGCCAGATGTTCTGACGAGTTAGATTTCTCGTTGCTACTAGGTGGTACGATTGCTTCATAATCCAAAAAATACTCAAAGCAATGAACATGCTCCCCGAAGATATATGTCCTAGAAAAGTACCCATGCTTATTACGTTTAAGTCTGAAAATATAATAGAGAATTATAACAATGTGCAGGCTGCCCTGTTGTTCGCTGCTAAGACTTCACTTAAGTGTTGTCGACGTGATAATTGCTACTGCTAGTGACGTCATTCATTTTCTTTTGGCAGTAATTGAAATCTGTAGTGATAGTACCAGGGAACAGTCACTGATATTACAGTTCTCAGCTAGTTCCGTGAGCCCAGCTTATCCAAATACCCGCTCGAAAACATACAGCGGCGGTGTTTATACCATTCTACAACAGGGTATTTTATATTAAGAAAAACTACAGTTAAGACAGGAAACTGTATTGTAGAGTAAAACAGAAAATAGGCTGAATGAGGTTCTGATAACAAACATATTATTTAATTTATTCAACGTAAAATTGTTATGCTTAAAAATATATTTACAATACTGACTTTTCAAGAGATATATTATAGGTAGGTATTATAAATAGTACCGGTACATTCCTAATTTGGCCTTATCTGCTGATCGCTGAATGGTAGTTAGGCTCTTTCGAGATCATAGGTTTATGAATTGATCTTACAAAATAACTACTCAACCAATGCCGTATCCAGGATTTTTAAACAGTGCAGGACAATAACAGGGTGGATCCACTTTACGCGTAAATACAAATATTATGTGGACTCATTTTCTTAAAAGTTGACACATTTTACGCAAAAATATGAAAAATATGGACCTATTTATTTAAAATTGTACCCATTTTAAGCTAAATAGAAGAAATCTGGACACATTTTTTAAAAGTGGACTTATTTTATGCATAAAACTGCATAATTTGAACCTATTTCTTAAAAAATGTGGACCCATTAAAAAAATAGTGAGGAACTGTACCGACTATCCCAATAGCTTGCTACGGCATTGTACTCAACTTGACAACATAAAATGAAGACCAAACGAATCACACGTACAAGTAGATTCATAAAATTGTAAATTTGATTGAAATTGGGAATGATAATGTACGTAATACACCATTGCTGGTAGTCTGTACAATACTGGAAGAAGATAAAACTTTCAGGATGCCGTAACTGATTCTATAGCTATTCCTTTAGTGCCATTCCTTTACAATTGTTCAAAATTGGTTTCATGAAAAACCTGCTATTTTTAAATAAAAACTTGTCACCCAAATGAGGTTGGTCGGGATTCAATGTTGGCTGATGCACAATTTTATAAGTCGGACCCAAATATTATCCATAGTTATTCAGAATGTATTCTCTATTTTACAAAACCTGATATGATACTATGGGTTTGTGAAAGCAATATATGAGAAACTATAATACAGTACTATTTAACATACTAATGTTTTCATAACTCGTTTTATTTGTTTCACGAAACTAAACTGTTTGAATGCCATGTGTAGCTTGAAAATACAATCACGACAAACACAGCCACTCACAAACGAAATATTCAGGGTGTTCCCATTTTCAAAAGACATTTGGCATGAAAACGTTCATTTAAGGCAAGGTCGTAGCCACCGGTACGGTTGATCAGGTTTCCAACTTTTTGACAGACCACAATTTAATTGACTGGTTTCGAATAGGAAAAAAGGCTAAATTCCACCTGTATGTTTATACTCAACCTACTCCGCATTGACATCACTCAGGAACCTGGGGTGAAGTTAATTATAATTTACATTATTTTCTTCTCTTTAGTATAAGATTTATAATGATTGGTTAAGAAACTATGATACATTATTTCTGTAGTTGAAATTTAGTGTGTGTTTTTATCTAAATCAAGTAGGTCAAACTACTCACACTTGTCTAGGACTTATTCATTTCTTTAAATTGCATAGTCAACTGACAAAAAATATGCCTTTATCTGTATATTTATTCCTGATAGATGGAACATTATTTTCTATACATAAATAAATATATGCTGTAAATATGGGTTTTTTATGCACCTCTCTTAAATATATTGATTCACAGTGTACCATATAAGCAATATTATTTTTTGTTCATATGTCTAAGATTTTTTTCAATGTCAAAAACAAAATACTAAAATAACAATGATGCTGTAAGTAACAATCTTTCTCTTAAATGAACCAGCCTGGTTTTACTTCAAAGTGTTTTTCTTGTTTTGCTTCTCTATAGCCCTGATCGTGGTAAAACTATATATTTATTCTTTAAAAAGCAAAAAAAAAAAAGTTTTTAAACTATTGTATTACATTACTACTACAGAACATCATTAAAATTTGTCTTGTACAATGTAAAATAGCAAATTAATACTACAGTGTGCATATACGATTAATTTATGTAATAAATATTGTAAAAAGGACGAAATTATGTTTTATAAAATATAACTTGTAATTTTTGTACAAATATCGATATTGTATTTGACTCTTTGTGTTTGTGCAGTTACTTACACTTTTTGCAAGGTCACAGTGACAGGGAGATTACATCAACGTACTTAATTACTTCATCCATAGTGGTATTATAGATCTTCATGCCTCAATTCATACATTTTGTACGTAAATGTGTAACTATTTCAAGGTATCAATGAGTGTTTACCGAAATGTCTACTTTCCTATAGTATACCTATTATAGTATCTGTGGTTTAACAAATGAGACATAATATCAATAATGAAGGAAATCCCAGTCGGTTATATTATTAATAAACTATCCATATAAGTCCGACATAAGTTACGGTTAGTGCGTCTTTTGTCATAAAAAGACTGTAGGCTCTACCGGTATATCTTATTGGGTTATTCGAATATAAATACCGATGACAAATTTCTAGGGTGTAATTATGGATTAACTGCATACTACCGGTATTGAATACGTGCCGTCATCATACTGCGTGTTAGTCCTAAAATTCAACATTATCGTTTTTGATGAACAAAAAATTTGAGTTATTCAACTTTTTATTAATTAATTAATTCATTCATTCATTCATTATACTTCGATATAATATCCATACAAAAAATTATTATCGGAACTGTGGGCACGGAAGCCCTCAAGATAACTCATCATTTTATCATCACTGTAGTAACCCTTTAGTTACAAGAAAGATTCTCGGACACAAGTATACTTGAATCCACCTCTGCTTAAAACATTCTTTATCCAGAATAGTCATAATCACGAAAAATGGACATGAAAAACTAGATCACATCATAAAAACAAACAGCAGTCACTAAGACATACATCAGGAGCCGACTCGATGGAGTTTAATGTCATACCCAGGGAAGGGCACAGGTCTGTTTTGAAAGGTGGAGGGGGAGGGCATTTTGTGAGTCGACACCCACCTCAGTCCTTCCCCCCCCCCCCCACATGGGTGGAGCTGAGGTGAGGAAATTCGAGGAAATAGTACCTCTAGATGGCCAGAAATGACACTTTTAGTAAAATTCATCATCATCACATCACCATTAGTCAAAATGAAGCGCCAAAAAAAATTCTCATGATCTTATATCACGGATTTTTGACAGCCATTAGAGATCTTATTAATGTTTGTGTGATATACCATAGAAAACAAAGCTTAAAAACATTGTCTTTGAGTATGTACTTTATCGAGGTAGTGTGAGTTTTGAGAACAAGAACGCGTTCGCGAACGTGGTCCGTGGTATTCAAGACTTCCCAGAACGTGTTCTCCGACTGTTCCTCGTTCGCGAACAGCGTTTCGAATACACCCATAGAGTTCTCCACACAAAAAAAGTGTTCCACCGAAATGCATGGTGGGAATACAAACAATGGGACGCCCCCTACAGCTGGATCTAAAAAACTTCTGCCAAACTTTCGCTACCAAGTCGTCGCGTATTTTATTATCAATTCACTTTTTATTTACTAGATATAAAAACAAACTGGAATAGACATCCAGAAAGTGACATCGGTGAATACATAACCTCCTTGGTGGCGGTAGAAATCGTTGCTATTATCCAAATAAAACACAAAACAATTAAAGCATAATCATGAATCAGTAAAGAATAAAACAATACAGCGCAGAATCGTATGGCCGGACGCACTCTTTCCTACATTAGTGGAAAAGGAAGGGCGCCTTTTGCGTCTGGATATACTTAGCAACAGAAGGGCGCCCTGTACGTTGGGCACGAAGTATAGAAAACTTGCATGGTTTAAAAGAAGAGCGCCGCCTACGTTGGGCACGACTTCCGCCTCATTTAAGTGCTCTATCTTGTATTTCTAGTATCTTTGGTTCGAACTAAAAAAAAAAAAAACACAGCCCGCGAAAAGGTCAAAATAGGGACATGACGCATGCGCAACAACAACTCGGAAGATTTCGGGGGAAAAAACAGGCCTCGCGATGGTCTGTTTTTGTTCCGAGATAACTCAGGGGACCCCTGTGAAATCTCGGAAAGTTTTACAAGGATTTGCTTTCATACTCATCCAAACCTGGTTACAACTTGTTACAAGTTGTTAATATTTGCAAAATAGCATCAGTGTGAAATGGGTATTAGTAGTAGTATTATTAAACAAAAATTTAAAGAAACTTGCAAAAGGATAAAAACGAAATTGAACCACAGTATCGCATTTCTATCTTTAATGACCTGGCCTGAGATGGATTTAGGTCTTTGTGTTGTATTAGGCCTATGTATAACGTTTACTGATGCATATTTACATGTTTTAGAAGATTTATTTTGAGTGATCCCTGGAAAGAATTTGTATTGGCTCAAGAATAAGCTTTAAAATTTTAACACTGTGTACAAAAGGTTGGGGGGGGAGCCGCGGCTCCCACGGCTCCCCCCCCCCCACCCCTGGATAAGTCCCTGTATGTATATATCCCTTCGTTCTGTGGAACAGTGTCCCCTAAATAGAGGTGTGTATATATATGCTGTAGTAACCACCCAGAGGTGACGGAACTAGGGGGTGCTGTGTTATGGAGAGTAATGTGTGACCGGAAATGGTCAGTTGGTTGTTACCATGCGCCTGTGATGTTGGAGTATATAGTACAGCAATATGAAACTATTAGGCCTAATGAATGAATAAAGTTTGTCGGGTAGTGAAATGATTATTTCACATTTTAAGTGCTCCCTAAATTCATTCAAGTGTAAGCTAAATTACGGTGATTAATTCAATTAGCGAAGATATGGAGACAATTATTTCGAATCCCTCTTTCCAAGAGGGGATGCTAATGCTTTGTGAAAATAAGTACGCCGCGGTACTCATTTTCACAAAGAAATACACACAACTGGTTAGCTAACAATTATGTCAATATTACATGAAAAGGAAGGTGCAATCACGTAGTTACCTAGCAATCGTCTGTACTGTATGGGGGAGGGGCTGCTGATGTACTGTGTAGCGGGGGACGATGAGGCATAAGACTAGGCCTAGGCCTAACTAAGACAGTGGAATTTTATGTGATAGAGAGTACACTTTCGGAAGAAATAAATTAAAATAAGAAAAAAAAATAACTAAGAATAATTCATTTGCAGAGGTACCTTGTTTAAGTATTATACAATGCTAACAATGCGGCTCTTGTAGCCCTGGCTTGAGCAAGGCATCCATGTGCAAAGCAGTGGTGTTTGTTTATCCATGAAAAAAGCACGCCAAAGGGAAAGTTTGCCTTACCAGGAAAATGTGACGTAATCTAGCTTATGACGCATGCATGCTAACTAATGTGAGTGTGACGTCACCAAAAAATGAATATTTTCTATTATAACCAAAATATTAATAACTACAAAGTTTATGGGCGTAAATTCCCTTAATACGAATGAAGGATTGCACAATCTCCTTGCCATACAAATTACAGCTCCCACTGACGTCTCAGTCGAGAAATACGGGTAGCTGAAGTTTTTCTCGCAAATCTGACTACAAAACCATATCCAAATTTCACGTTCCACTTTTGACCCTGAGTTGTGCTTCGCACTCGCCGCTGAGGGCGGCGTTCCGGGAACCCTGCGTCGAGTGACAGTCATAGCCAAATGACTTTTTTGCAGGCCGGACAGCCGACGCCGAAGGCACCGTTGGCGTACAATATACGAAATATTATTTCGAGGGAATGAACCAGCGTGACCACTGCTTGGGTATTTACCCAAGATCTTGGGTATTTTGACTTGGTCTTGGGTTCTTGGGTATTCCGTTCAAATCCTTGGGTATACTATTTTATTTAATAATTAACACAAACAATTACAATAAAAAATTGGTTTATAAATTGAACTAAAAGGGAAACTATACATGCGAAAACACGTATTTTTCAAATTGCATTTTCAGGAAGCTTGGGTAATTTTGGGGAATTTTTGCTGAATCTTGGGTAATTTCGACCCAGTCATTGGGTACATCATAAATTGTGAGTGGTCACGCTGGAACTATTTTATACCTCCATGCTGGAACGAACGTGTACAGAATACAAATACCTTGGAGTTTGGTTTTATGGTAAATTTAAATTGAATTGGAATTTTAACAACATTAAACTGTGTTCTAAAGCAAACCAACGTCTATTATACTTCTTAAGAGAACTTAGGGTTTATAATGTAGGCAGAGATGCACTCTTTTTTTTTTTTTTTTTATCAAAGCATGGTTCAATCTGTGTGATTACATATTGTTTTGTATTGTGTGGTTAATTGGTTTGACCAGGAAGAACCAAGACCAACTCAACAAGATAAAAAAAAAAGTCGGCAGCAAAAATTAAAGGTTTAGAAGTGACTGACATTGAGAGTATATATCAGATTAATCAATCAATCAATCAATCAATCAATCAATCAATCAATTAATTAATTAATTAATTAATTAATTAATTAATGGTTCCATAGGTTGGGAACCTCTGCTTCAGTCAGTCAGGTAACAGTACAGTACTTTTAAATAAATCGTAATTAAGAACTTCTTGAATGATTTCTGGGAAGAAAGTTTTTTAGGTTTGAAGTTAAGAATGTGTTGTACTAATATCTTTACTGGTTTTTTTTAAGTTAATTACCCAGGAAGACGCATTGCATGTATTATTGTATATGACTGAATAAATTGAACCTTGAACATCAACAAACACAGAGACAGTGAACTCAGGTAGCAGGCAGGAACACTGAATTAAATCACTGTAACAAAGGTTAAGGTTCCTTTCTCCCAACGTAACATAACAATACACGATGTGTATGCAAGATGTACAAGATTATCGTATTAAAGACAACTGTCAAAATCAAGCAGTTCAACTATTAAAAACGAAAAAAGAGAAGCAGGGATAAAAAAAAAAAAAGAGAGGACCATCCGATACCCGGTACGCATCGCAGTGCAACTAGGCGGAGGGGCTAAATATATACATTCGATTTAAGCGAGTGCAGAAAAGTTGGAAAGGAATCAAGGATAAGGGAATTTTTATATACAGTATGTTATAATTTATATATAGGTATATACATGACTATATTTATTAGACCTATATGTACTGTATTTAACCTGAGCTACATACTTGGTTAGGCGTAGCCACTGATCTCTACTATATAGTAGCTATTATAGTAGAGATCATGTGTTGTTATTGCTTTGGTTATTATTAGAACCGTTTTATCGGAATTGCGATGTTGAATCAAGTGTGGGAAAAACCAAGAAAACAAAAATAGCTCACTGGATTTATTATAGACTTACAAACAGTACTGCATACAGCAGTGTATGTAGGCCATAGTAGAATTGGCTTGTTCACACTCGTTATTTCGATTTATTAAAACAGCTAGAATTAGTCCGATCCTGAATAGAAAATACCTTGATATTATAAGATGACAGGAAGCGAAGGAACACAAAAATATGAGGTAGGGCCTATTGTAATGTACGCCTTTATTTCTCTAAGTTCTTTTACCAGCAGTGGTGGCGCCGGGGGGGGGGGGGAAGACGATGTTTTGTCAGGGAACAAACAAATAAAAACAAATATTTACATGTAATATTCGTTTAGCCACCATATTGTTTGTGTTAACTTTTTATCACAACAACAACAACAATAATAATAATAATAATAATAATAATAATAATAATAATAATAATAATAATAATTCAATTAGACTAATTAAAAATAATTTGCGTTCTGTTATGACAAATGCTCATTTAGATAGCCTCATGATGGTTGGAATACATCGTGATAGGTGAAGCAACCTCGACCATGACAGCGTGGTTGATAGATTTAATGCAAAATTTCCAAAATATAGAATTTCACTTTCAAGAATGAGGATTTGAAAATAAATTAGATGGATACATTGCATACTCTTTGTTTCTTGCTTTATTCAAAAAGCAAGATTTTTTTGGTTTTGGAAGCTGATTTCAACATTAGAAAGCATATGCTTTCATAGCCTACATGAAGTCATATTATAGTAAGTTGATGCCTATCAAATAAGTAATAAAAAATCGCCATAATTCATCAAATACCCGTGGCTTCCTATGCCTAGGCGCCCCCCCCCCCAGCCAAGTGAGACTCGATGTGGTTATTGGTTCATTGATGATAGTTGTAATGTTGATGCCGATAATGGTGACAGATCAGTGGTGGCGCCAGAGGGGGGGGCTGTAGCCCCCAGCCAAATGAGACTCCACTAGCCCCCCCCCCCCGTCAGGGCCTTTAGCCCCTCTGTCGGGCAGGTCCTGGCACCACCACTGTTTACCAGTAAGGTAGAATTGGGGGTCTGTCCGGGCGCATCACGTAGCATGGCCGTCGGAACCGCACCGGCAGCATCGGCTTTGGCCGGACCACTTTCTCTAAATTTTATTACTTTTTAAAAATAATTATATACTGATACCTATAAATTATACTAATTATTAATGTCTGTTTAATGTTATTAAATTTAAACAAAAATCCACCATGCACTTGTTTTTGTATTGTCTATGTACACTTTAACTTTTAACTTTTTTTGACTGCTAATCCTTAAATTTAGTAATTAGCCTAAGATTGATTTTGAAAATGTTTAAAATAAATATAAAATAATTATTTATAAAATTTTGGGGGTTGGAGTCTGCCAAATTTTCGTCACTACACAAAGGTATAAGGGTCAAGCCGTCCCTAATTACTTGCAATCAAATTTTATACCCTTAAAGTGGGCCATTCATTTTTTAAGTATGCATGTAGCCGATGCGATTCCGATAGCCCTTAAAGTGTAATCGGTATAAGGCCTAACATAAGCAAACACAGCACTTAATGAAAAAAATAAATAAATAACAATTCAAGAACTCATCTACAGCGTGATAATAATCCTCTTTAGCATTATGTACAAGGAATATTTAGGCCTTTAATATATCTCTTTTGTGAATATTCTGTAGGTCTAATGTTTTCTTGCATAGTTACTAACTTGAGAGATTTGAAATGTTAAAGGGGGGTGGGGGGCGCTGGGCTCAATCCAGGGTCCAGAGGCAGAGGTCCGGCAGGGGTCCAAAACTCGCAAAATAAGCTCTTTTTATGTGCTTTTTAACAAGTTATCCATCTTTTTTTTTAGGGGGTTGGTGGGAAGAGGGGGACAAGTAATTGGAGCGCCCCCCCCCCCCCAGCAGCATTATAGATACGCCACTGTCCCGGACGACCTGAGCATCCTTAAGCTGTTCTAAAACGATTTCAAGGAGTGTTTGTTTTGAATAGAGCCACGTACAATTGGAGTTTTAATGTACATTACGTTTAATTTGAGTACCCAAACTATAATGTGCACAAACATTTCATTACTTAAACAACAAAAAATGCATAGGCATACTGATCAAATTTTAGTAACGCGTCAGTGAATTAAGTATTCACGTAAATACTTTTTAATGACTCAAGTTACTGCATGACCGTTTTTATATTTTTAATAAAACCAATTCCTGTTTTCTGCAAAATGTGTGTTTCAAACAAAATCACTTTGAAAGGCGGGACCGTCCCGCACAATGCGAGACGGTTGGTAACTATGTCTTGAGTCATACCGTACTATCTCCATGCTATCTTGTGGCTGTCTCCTAAGAGAGAATGGTACAATATTTCCGGATATTTAGAAGTGCCAAAAAAGTTGTACACTTCATGATGAGGGCAGGGGTTGATATGCTCTCAGACCCTACTAACTTTAAATCATGTATCCATAGAATTGGGTGGCAATTTCAAAACCAAATGTTTTAAGCGCACCCCCGTCCCCAAACGGCCGGACCACTTTCAAAATGCTTCTGACATGCGTAGGCAGCTTATGTGTGCCTCCTGGAGACGCACACTATGGATTTGTCCATCCCTCACCCCCCTCCCTTTGCTGTTTTGAGGTCGGATTTATCAAACTTACTTTGCTTTGCAAAAACATTGTAGCTCCACAAATCTTTTCAAAATTTAAAAGACATAGTAAACAACGAGAAACCCACCACTCAAAGGAAAACCAATATTATAGTAAATCTTGACAGAAATATAAACAAGAGGGGATTGGATTCGATTCGATTTTTTCCTTGAACACCAAGGATAGCCCACGAATGACTAGAAGACTTATTTCCAGTGGGGTCCTTCTGGTGGTGATTGGGCAGTACACCGGGAGACAATCCCCTACTATTTTCCGAAGAGTGTACTGCGTTCTTTAACGCGCACATGGGCCATAATGCACACGGGACCAACAGCTTAAACGTCTCATCCGAAAGACAGTGCGCTAATCATCAGCGATGGGAATTGAACAGAGGACCTAGAGACCTCCATGGTTCAGCACACACACAGTGGCTGCCACCAGATTAGCCGACTGAGCTAAGCTGCTCTCTCATCAGTCTTTAACCCCCACCCCGTCCCTCCCCAATACTGTAAAAAATATAGCCTTTTCGAATAAATTAAGATTTTTATTGAAGACATAAAGGATCTGACAATTCAGTTTATCAACCGCATGCATTACAAGAGGACCATACTTCAAAAGGGGTGGGGACTGAGGTACGTTTTTATTCAAACCAGTTGAAATTGTTAATGGTACTCCCCCGACCCGGCAAAGAATCCTTGATCGGCCCCTTTCAGCTATACTTTTGTATTTGATTGTATACGATTGTTGCCTTAAATGAGTTTCTGCAAAGACCAAATAAATTTTTTTTGGTTGTTGTTATTATGTTTCATTTACAATTTGCAGAACCCTCAAGTAATTGAGTTAAAGGAAAAAGGAAAAAAAGCAATGAGTGAAAAACGCTATGAAGATGCCATCCGCCACTACAATAATGCTATTGCACTCGACCCTGACAATTACATTTTTTACAGCAATCGTTCAGCCGCTTATGCCCATCAGGAAGAGTACAACCTGTCCTTGAAAGATGCAGAAAAATCAATTGAACTGAAACCTGACTGGGCAAAGGTAACGTAAAGTTTAGTCTCTCTGGACAGCGGAGGGGCCTACTTTGTCTCTTAGGGCCAATATCTTGGTCGCAGACTCTGTGCACCCGGTCGTCTGTGGCAGGGCATAGGCAGATGGTTGACCCTTTGAAACATAGCGCTGTTTTGCCACCACATTATATTACTGTAAAGTCAACATGTTCTTGTTTTATAATTTTATGTAATGTACATAGAGGCACTGTGCAATATACGCTATAAATGTATCAATTTTGTTTATGTTGTATGGAAAATAATTGTATTGAAATGTATTATTACTACTACTATTATTATTATTCATCTACTATTATTATTATTCATCATCATCATCATCATCATCATCATCATCATCATCATCATCATCATCATCATCATCATCATCATATCAAACTACTGTATTATTATTAGGAGTGCGAGGGTCATGGAACATCATGGTTGCACTCATGAATGAGGGTCAGAATATCCTGACTCTTCCCCATTATTCTATCATTCACCCAACAGAATACAAAATAAAATGAATTTCGAAAAATACTTGTTTTGTTTTTAGCAAATGGGGATTTAACAAATGCAATTAAATTCCTTTGTAAGTGAAGGTTCCACTGGCACCTCTGTACATACTAAAAAGTCTATATAATAATAATAGATGGATTTATATAGGATATATAATTATGATTTGGTTCAAGGGCGCAGTTCTGTTTTTAAAGGGGGGGGGACATTTTGTGAGTTCACACCCGCAAAAATTTGAAGAAACGTTACCTTCAAGTAGGGCAGAAATGACACTTTTATATAGTAAAATTCATTATCATTACATCACCATTATATACTGTAGTCAAAATGTAGCGGCAACAAATTAATCATGATCATTTATCTCAGTTTTCAGCAAGCCATAGAAATCTAATTAATAATGCGTGATGTACCACAGAAAATAAAACTTAAAAACATTGTCTTTGATGTATTTAATTTACTTTACCTACTTCAAAGCCATGAGTCGACACCCACCTCACCCCCAACATGGTTGGGCTAAAGCGCGAAAAATTGAGGGAATAATAAAAAATGGGTCCATTATGCAGTTTTATGCATAAAATGAGTCCATTTTTGAAAAATGGGTCCAGATTTCTCATATTCAGCTTAAAATGGGTAAAATTTTAAATAAATGGGTCCACATTTTTAATACTTTTGCGTAGAATGGGTAAACTTTTAAGAAAATGGGTCCACATTATTTGTATTTACGCGTAAAGTGGGTCCACCGTGATATTGTCCTGCACTGTTTGAAAATCCTGGCTACGGCAATGCTCAAGGTGTTCGGAAATGACACTCATAATAGTAAAAATTCATCATCACATCACCATTTACAGTTAATCAAATTAAGCGCTAACTAATTCTTCACGATATTTCATCAGCGATTTTCGGCAGTCATAGTGATCTAAAAAATCTGTGTGATGTACTTTAGAAAATGAAACTTAAAAATATTGTCTTTGATGAATAAAAAGTGTAGCCGCGTTAGTCTGTTATAGAACAATATAAAGTAATGACAGCAGCACTTTTGAGACTAAAAATATAGAATTTATTCTCTTGCTTTCGTCCACACAGTGGAATTCATCAGTCTGTGTGGACGAAAGCTGGAAAATAAAATCTATATTGTTAGTCCCAAAAGTGCTGCTGTCATTTACTTTATATTGTCTTTGATGTATTTACGTTACTTTACCTACTTTAAAGACGTGAGTCCACACCCATCTCAACCCCACCATGGTTGGGACCAAGGCACGAACATTTGGGAAAATAGTACCTCTAGATGGCCAGAAATGACACTCTTATATAGTAAATTTCATCATCATCACATTAACATTGTCAAAATGAAGAGCCAACAAATTTCTCATGTGATCTTTCATCAGCAATTTTCGGGAATGATAGCGATCTAATCTCTGTAATGTACTATGGTGTACGGTAAAAATGGCCCAGGTAAAAATGGCCCTGGTAGAAATGGCCCTAGTAAATATGTCCTCAAATGACAGGTAGGTAAAAATGGCAACAATAATAAAAATGGATATGGTTTCTGTTGATTTATTAATTCAATTTTTTTTACAGCATTTAAAAATTTATTTTTTTATTGAATTTTATAATTGGGGGCCATTTTTTATTTATTGATTCAATACTTGCTATTTTGGGGGTCATTATTACCAGGCCATTTTTTCCTATATCCATGTACTATATAAAATAAAACTTAATTGTCTTTGATGTATTTACTCTACTTCACATACTTCATGTGCCAAAAACCAATCTTATCTTTACACGCTTTTTCTCATACTTCTCAAATTATAATAAAGGCATGCGCACTCGAATCGTGTACGCCTATTATAAGTAAATTTGATGTATGTGGGCAGAGATACTAATATCCTTGCTATAAGATAAGATGTATTTTGGCTGTACATTGCTCTTTCGTTAAAACCTGGGTTATTTATGCATATCTTTTCAACAATTTTCAGGCATCTCCTTGAAATTACATTGTAATCGAAAAGTGAGGGGGAACCACTCCCTTAAAAATGTGTCTGTGGTGTCCTCTACCCCCCTCCCAAATGATCTTCGCCATTAATTGTTTAGAAAGACAATCTAATTCTCTGTCAGATGACATTAAGCAAAATACATTAATGTATAGTTCGTAAGTAAAGCATGGAAGTATGTTTTCATCCTTATAGGGACGTAGGCTGCTTTTGATGGGTGAAAAAAATAATTTGCTGCTATGATATAGGGCGGCCATTTTGGACAGGATCTTAGATTTGGAGGTCATCACAGTAATTTTCCAAGAGCACACAAACAAATTATATTTTGTAATATAAATAAGCAAGCAAAAAAAAAAAGTGTACTTAGTGTTACAGATGTGGACCTCTTTAACCATAATACTAAAATATAATTAATCTAACAGTGGACGTTCCATTTAGGGGTACTCAAGGAAAGGTGCGGCATTGGTCTACTTGGATCGCTTTAAAGAAGCAAAAGAAGCTTACGAGGAAGGATTGAAGTTAGATCCACAAAATAAAGGAATGAGTGAGGAATTGGAGAAGTGCATTCAACGAATGAAAGGTAAACTTTTGTTTGAGTAATCATTGGTCTGATGTCATCGTCTATAGTATAGGCAAGAGCACAGCACATCAAAATAAACCTTCACATTTTGAAGACAATGAACATATCTGTGAATTTGAAGGCGAGTAACAAATAAAACTACAGTACATTTTGCTGGAAGATGTTAAACATATCTGTGGTGAAATTCCTTTTGCTGTCCATATAACGTGAAGCTGTTGTGATAAAGTTGTTGCCTTTGAATCTAAGTGTCCTGGGTTAGGTTTATGGATCCAATGACCAGGGGTAACATTGCCATCGCCTTTTATTCCTTGGAAAAAATGTGCGGTTAATCCTTAATCCAGAGCATTTCTTTAATTGAACAATCAAATTTGTTTCGCATTTAGATAAGATTCTGAAGTGTTCAACAGCTTTATGAAATTGGAATAAATAATTATTTTTGGTTTGGTAGCACAATTAATTTTGTTAGATTGACGCAATTCAGTTCATACTGCAATGTAAATTTTTGTTGTTTTTAATAATAAACCAGAATGAAATGAACAATTACTTGATTGCTAACTGACTGACCGAATGGTTGACGATCAAGCAATTGCACAATAAGACAATCCATCAATCAATTGATCGATCAACTGATTGTTGATATGCTGTTTGAACTATAGATCCTGCTTTAAGTCAGCCATTGTCAAACCCATTTGCCATGCCTGGAGTAGATGATAAATTAAAATCAGACCCAAGAACCAGCCAGTACATGGACAACCCAGATTACCAAAAACTACTGGGGACACTAAAAAGAGACCCAAAATCGCTTGGAAGGTATGCTATAATAAAATAATTAAATGTACAATTCTACTTTTTTATTGGAATTTTTTCATTTTCATTTTTCTCTTCATTTTATTTTATTTCAAAAAAACGCAAAAATACATTATAAAATTCTTCTAAAAAGTAAATATATTGAATTCACTGTTTTGTGTTTATCTGTAGTGTTCCTTTTCTTGCTACGTGGTCTCTTAATCTCTGTTTCTTCATTTAATTTATTGTATTTGTTTGAAGAAAAAATTTTTAAAAAAACAAAACAAAAAATATAACAAAAATTTATAATATTTCACTGTGGAATAGAGTGGATTTATTCGGTGTAAACAAGGGGTGATGCGCTGGATTGGATTGGATTCGGATTGGATTTATTCGGTGTGACCACCAAGGATAGCCCATGAAAGTCTAGAAGACGACTTATTTCCAGTGGGGTCCTTCTGGTGGTGATTAGGCAGAACACCAGGAGACAATCCCCTGATCTTTTCTGAAGAGTGTACTGCGTTCTTTAACGTGCACATGGGCCATAAATTCACGAGACCAACGACTTAACGTCTCATCCCAAAGACGGTGCACTACTGTAACTTGTATTTCAGCCCTCCAGCTGAAACACAAGGAGAGGCAGCGATAAGAATTGAACTGGGACCTAGAGATCTCCACGGTTCACCGCATACACAGTGGCTACCACCATTAGCCAACTGAGCTAAGCTGCTCTCTTTCAACTGAGCTGCTCTATCATGTTATAATCAATATAGCTTTTTGTTGTTTGTACTGGTTTAATACACATTTTTATATATTTTATTTGAAAAAACTATGCAAACTATGTACACGTCACACATAGGATAGTGATGGTGCAAAACGAGTACTTTTAAATATTTTTCTTTTATGAATGCACCATCACTATGCTATGCATACGTGTGCATAGTTTGCATAGTTTTTTCAAATAAAATATTATTATAAAAATGTGTATTAAACCGGTACAAGCAACAAGCTATATTGATTATAATATGATACATATTATATACTATATGTATTTCTTTGTTTCCAGGGAGTTAGAAAGTAAAGAAGTTATGGAAATTTTGAGTGTGTTACTTGGAATTGAAATAAAAATTCCATCAGATGACGATGATGATAAAGAAGAACTATCTGTAGATGCTGGGGAAGAACAACTCGCTGATGCTACAGAGACACCACATGCTAAGGAACCTCCAACTACAGAGGCTACAGGACAACCAGATGCTGAGGAAGACCAACCTAAAGATGTTATGGACAAATCACACGTTACACCTGTGCAAGTGGAAGATGAGGGACGAGAAAGTGCAAATATTACTGATAACTGCGATAGTGAAGAAAATAATTTTGATGAAATAGATGATGATGTCAGTGATCACAATGAGTCATCAGAAGTTGCTCTTCCTATACAAACAGAGGAACATGAATCAAAGGAAGATATGTACAGCATGTCATGTTCCTCTCAATCTTTTCGGAATACATCACCTTCACAGCTTCCCTTCCATGATTGTACTCAAGATGCTCAGGAGAAAGCAAATGATGCAATGGTTTCTGCTGGTCCTAATGAGAAAATGGCTCCAGCATCTGAACCATCTTCTCTTAGCTCAACTGTCGAAATACAACCAGAATGTGACCAGAAGCAAAAGGACACCACGCAAGTAACTCAAACTGTTACTGAGAAGGATCTGCCAGAGTCTGATACACTTAGTTCTTCGGAAAAAGATGGGAGCCATGCTGTATATGAGAAAAATGCAGAAGAGGCAGAAACAATGGCTTCTTCATTGGATTCGAAGAAACCACCTTCTGAAGAAGAGAACGAGGTTCCAACAGAGGCCAATCATAATGGATAGATTTCCCACACAGCAAAATTTTGATTCTTATTTTAAGAAAAAAAAAAACTTAAATTTAAATTTTATAATCAAGCATTATATTCTTAACAAGAATTATTTTTAAAAGAATCTGATTCCTGTTTATGAATAAACTTACTTGTTTCAGGCATATTTTTTCCCTTGAAATAAGAATAATTAGATCATGTAAATAATGTTTAACTAGAATCTCCACAATGTGCAGATAATCTGCAATCAATAACTTTTATTGACATCATCAATTTACAAT
This sequence comes from Anneissia japonica, assembly GCF_011630105.1. Taxonomy (NCBI): domain Eukaryota; kingdom Metazoa; phylum Echinodermata; class Crinoidea; order Comatulida; family Comatulidae; genus Anneissia; species Anneissia japonica. The sequence goes on from NW_022696706.1 coordinate 153,668, forward strand.
CAGGATACAGTCAAGCTACACAAAAGCCTATATTACATAACCAAACAAAATTGTGAGAGTATATTGGAGGTAAAACGTGCGACATGGCCTCCTCATATCTACAGAGTATGTTACAAAAGGTTAGCATTTCAAAAGTGCCACTGGAATAAATGTCTCAACACATTTTACATACATAATTGAAAAGTTCAAAAGAAATATAATTTTTTACAGTATGAAAATGTTTATCTTAACATTCAATGGCACAGTGCAAGTGGCGTAAAGAGTAGTCGCATTTCAGAGGATCTGCGTCCTGGATTCTTGTCCTTTAACTTGTTTACACTTTAATCAAAAACTAAACAGTAGTAATTTTTATCAACCTAACTTAAAATTATCAAAAAGCATATTGGTTTTCTATTACACTGTATACTAAAATACTACTAATATCTATAAATATTTTAATAAGATGGTATTTTTTAAGAAAAACTATTTTTAAAACATCCAACAAAACACATAATGGGAATGAAATGGTTAAGCATAAATAAAGTTTTGAAGTTGAATTTGAAGTGATGTGAAGTATGGCGAGGACTTGCTTCCGGTGGTGGTGTTCTGGTGGTGAAATGGGCAGTACAAAGGATCAAAGTTGTTATATTTAGCAAAAACTTTTATTTTGATTTTCTCCTGCACCTGGATACTTTTGGCAAAATAATTTGCTAAATAAGAAAACAAAACTTTATTATTTCTTTTTCCCATCTTCTCTGACCATCTTTAAAAAAGTTTTGCCTTAGACAAGCAATTAATGATTTGCCATCTTAATTATTAAAAAACATAATATAGTTAAGTTGTAGTTGTACATGAACATATAGTTATTAGGTTTTGAAACTTATTATTTATATTATATCATTGAATGCTGTTCTTACAAATGAAATAAATTAAATTGAATTTAATCAGTGGCATACAATCTTCATTTCTTAACACATTATTTTACTTAGTATTGCCAGCTACATTTTCACCATCAAATTGCACAAAACATTCCTTCTTTGGAGCTTTTCCACAGGCCCCAATCAGAAAGTCTGTTAATGGACCACAACAACCTACTCTGGACAGAAGCCCCTTTTCTAATCATACCTAAGGCATTCTTATACAACACACAGGCAACAATTCCATTATTTTAAAGTAGGTAAAGTTACATAACAAAAAACTTTTGCATTAATTAGTCCATCCAACTGAATGTCCACAAATTAAGACAACCGGTATTTTCGCTACTTAAACTACAGGTATCAAATGTTTAACACATCAGAGCATATTACGGTTGGTAGTGACATAACCTACATAGCTATATTAGGACTAGCACTTAACAACATCAATTATGTCAAAATATACATCAATCACAAAAAAAGGTAATGTTTAATATGAATTTTATATATTTCTTTTCGTAATTATAGCTTGCCAGCATTCCTTTTGTATTACCAACTAAATATGCTAGCAGCTAGTTTCATAAATATCTGCTGCTGTATCTATTTTTTTGTATATTGAAGAATGAATCTGTATGTGACAGCTCCTGCTATATTTATCAACGTTAAAGTGAGTAAACTTGGAAGGTTCATTCATTCTTTATTTTGCCTTTCAAAAAAAAAATACAATGGAATTGGTGCATACAGTAAAATAAAACAAAAAATAACTAAAACTGACATTACAGAAAACTGTAAATCTAAGGAGAGAACACTGTTTTTCTCAGTCAAATACTCCATCGAAATTTTATTTTGTGATTCAATCAACTGATTGAATATTTTATTATTGGGTCATACCATTTTTAACCATATGTATGTGTTACATCCTACAAGTTTAGTCACTTAACGAGAGCAGGAGCTATAAAAATATCTGTTTAACTATAAATTCGTATTCCGTAAGTAAAACTTCAATGATTATACATTGTCCTCTCATTGATTTTATGATATATATTATTGATTGCATATTATCCAATACCTTAAGAAAGGAAATTTACCATATCACATCTAAAAAATGTAAGGGATAATACAGTTTGTCCTCACAGTGCATTTGTTAGTGCAGTGTATCAGTAATCGGAAGGTCTTTAGTTCAAAATACAAGGGATAATATCAGTTTGTCCTCACAGTGCATTTGTTAGTGCAGTGTATCAGTAATCAGAAGGTCTTTAGTTCAAAATCCAAGGGATAATATCAGTTTGTCCTCACAGTGCATTTGTTAGTGCAGTGTAACAGTAATCGGAAGGTCTTTAGTTCAAAATCCAAGGGATAATATCTGTTTGTCCTCACAGTGCATTTGTTAGTGCAGTGTATCAGTAATCGGAAGGTCTTTAGTCCAAAATCCAAGGGATAATATCAGTTTGTCCTCACAGTGCATTTGTTAGTGCAGTGTATCAGTAATCGGAAGGTCTTTAGTTCAAAATCCAAGGGATAATATCAGTTTGTCCTCACAGTGCATTTGTTAGTGCAGTGTATCAGTAATCGGAAGGTCTTTAGTTCAAAATCCAAGGGATAATATCAGTTTGTCCTCACAGTGTATTTGTTAGTGCAGTGTAACAGTAATCGGAAGGTCTTTAGTTCAAAATCCAAGGGATAATATCAGTTCGTCCTCACAGTGCATTTGTTAGTGCAGTGTATCAGTAATCGGAAGGTCTTTAGTTCAAAATCCAAGGGATAATATCAGTTTGTCCTCACAGTGCATTTGTTAGTGCAGTGTATCAGTAATCGGAAGGTCTTTATTTCAAAATCCAAGGGATAATATCAGTTTGTCCTCACAGTGCATTTGTTAGTACAGTGTATCAGTAATCGGAAGGTCTTTAGTTCAAAATCCAAGGGATAATATCAGTTTGTCCTCACAGTGCATTTGTTAGTGCAGTGTATCAGTAATCGGAAGGTCTTTAGTTCAAAATCCAAGGGATAATATCAGTTTGTCCTCACAGTGCATTTGTTAGTGCAGTGTATCAGTAATCGGAAGGTCTTTATTTCAAAATCCAAGGGATAATATCAGTTTGTCCTCACAGTGCATTTGTTAGTGCAGTGTAACAGTAATCGGAAGGTCTTTAGTTCAAAATCCAAGGGATTTTTTGTGAAGCCATACATGAAATATACAATATAAACAATTTGAATTCATCTATCCATGGTATCAGGAATAACCCCAGAAAGTGATTTACATCCTGGGCGTATTTCAGTTTGGCGTCATAGCTCAGTTGGTAGAGCATCCAGATGGAAATCACAAGGTTTTGGTTCCAGTCCAGGCCCACAACATTTGATTCCATATGAGAGTGTGTTCTATGAGGACCAGTTGAGGGCCAGAGGTCCGGGTTGCTTAGGCCACCAGGTAGGTTCATGACAACAGCTCTTGTGTGGAAAATAAAGTAGTCTAGCAAAGGGATAAGGTGGGTTGGTTTAACAGAAGAAGGTTCACTTGAAAAATGGGATATGACTATGTACAACTCTCTGGTTACAGGCCTGAATCACTAAACGGATACCATACCAACATTACTAACATATGAGTTAACCATCTAAATTGTTTTTGTTTCACTACAGTGCATTTTTTCATTAAGTTCATCAGTACAAAATTGGTTAAGGGAACACCCTCCTCCAAAAACATGAACATATACCAGCAGAGTAGACATTGGTAATAAATTGGAGCCTCTACAACTCACCTATACCACTACCACGGTTTCACTGACCGGCATATTAATGACAGCAGTGATAATGGGTGTGGTGTGATTTTTTTTCAAAACAAACACCTTTATGATATCTGAAAGTCCTTTGTCACTTAGGCATTCTACTAGAGTCTCAAAGCTGTAGTTTAAACCAGGGACCAGCATCGGAACCTATGAGAGAAGATTCCCAGGATTAGAAATTTGCACAACTTTCAAATATTTAATATTCAAATATACAAATTTCATATATATTTCATTTATAATGATACTAATAAACAACAGGTTTTGACATGTCTCATGCCATCATCAGGCAATATTGACCAGTTTATATACTACTGGTCAGATGTATGGCAGAAAAATACTAAGGTAAGTCCAACGGTGGTGGAAGCGGGGGGGGCCAGGGGGACCCACCCACTTTTCCCTTTTGAGTTGAGCAATCAAATGTTGAATGACGTCTGTATACACGGGTCCGTAAAGTTTCCTTGAAACCCACCCTCAAGCATGAGAAAAAAGAATGGACTCGCCCGCCTTCGTGCATTCTGGCATGTGAGGGGGAGGCCCTCTTTATGGAGCAACGCTCTTTATCCTAACCATGAAGATGTACAGTAAGTGTATCTGATTGGCTTAGAGTAAACCTTCAAAGTAGCGTAATATAACCACATTTAAACTCCAGTTAATTTAACGAAAACAATAAGATACTTAATTAGGCCATTTTTTAAAACAAAGTTCTCTGAAGCCTAAGTACAGAATTTACAGTACACTGTAGTTAATGTGTTATAGGTTGTAAAAACGGTATTGAATAAAAAAAATCTTTCAAATAAAAAATAAAAAAATTTCACTTGACATTAGGAATTAGTTATTTGTGAAACAAAATGTTAGGCTATGTCAAGTGTTAGGCCTATACTGAACAGGTGGTGGATTCAATGTTATTTTAAATAAATGGAGAAAACAAACAAAATTGTATTCAACTTTTAATTTGAGAGGGTTATTTCTGACCATTTAGAGGTGCCATTAATATAATCATATTTTTTTCTTCCCTCAGCCCCAACCGTCGTGGGTGTGAGGTGGGTGGACATTCCATTTGCACAAGACCCTCCCTGGGTCCCCTCTACTTCGACTTCCTGGACCCGCCACAGTTGGAGTAGGCCTAATAATGATGGTGAAAATGAAAAATGATAGTAATAATAATAATAATAATAACAATAATAATAATAATAATAATATTAATAATAATAATAATGCTTTGGTGACTTATAATGTTTTAATGGTCGTTGTTCACATTCACATTGTAATTTTTATATTTTATTATATTTGATCATTCTTTTAATTGTTTTACTGTCAATTGTATTTTAATGTGAGAACTGAATTTCCGACTTGGAGCAATAAAGTGTATCTTATCTTATCAAATCTTATCATTTCCTGGCTACTATAGGAGGGTAATTTTTATCCATCGGGGGAAAAGTGAAGGTTTCGTCGGAGAATACCCATATCAAGGATACCACTCATGATTAATAACTCATTGAAATCGTGGAAGCAATCTTGACTTCGACTTTGTTTTAAGTCTGAGAGTGTAATTTCCGGCGATCTAGAGGTGCCATAATCACAAATTTTCTTACCTCAGCCCCAAGCATGGTGGAGCTGAGGTAGTATAGATACTCCATCTGCGAAAGTACAAAGTGGCAGATTCAAGAGGGCCACACCCCACTTTCAAAATCGTTCCGCTGCCATTGGGTAAGTCATGTACATTAAAGCTGAATACTGTTGCAAGTCATGTATATAAGAATTAGAATGAAAGAGTGATATTGCAATGAGTTGTTTGTTTGTTAGTGAAGGATTTCCTGTAAAGGGCTTCTCTAATTTTAAGTTGGTAATTATTGTGTGTGGAATCAAGAATAGTGAAACAGTCTGAATTCACTCCCTAAGCTTTATAGTTACCACTTAGAAAAGTAATTAAGTTTGATACTGGCATATCCTTGGCTCTTGTAGCTAAAAACTAAGTAAATAAATAAATATAAAAAAATTACTCCTCTTACTATTAATATTTAAACCA
>NW_022696707.1:0-947 GCF_011630105.1 Anneissia japonica
GACTCACAACACCCTGCAACCCCTTCTCCACTTCAAAAACTGTCATAACTCCTTTGATCTATGCTTCCCGATGGCGTAACCAATGGGGAACAAGGGGAAAATATCTATCTTTGAAAAATCTTCCTCACCCCTTTATAAATGCCCTTTCATCCCCTGAAAGTGCATAAAAACCTCAAATTTCGCGCGCATTTCTTGTTAACATGGCCAAATTTCCTCATTTTTTGCACATTTTAGGGAGTTTCGATCAATTCCAACGAAATTAGAATTAAAAACACCGGGAGAAAATGGGAAAATATCCATCTTTGGAAAATCTTTCCCCACCCCTTGACAAATGCATCCTCTGAAAGTGCCTAAAATTCTCAAATTCTTTGCGCGCATTTCTTGTTACGGTAGGCCAATTTCCTCTATGAATTGCCCGTTTTAGGGAGTTTTCATTAATTCCGACGAAATTAGAATTAAAAACACAAAAATATTTTGCGCGCTTGGCGCGCATTTTTTAGGGCTTTTTTAGTTTTATTCTTTTAAGTTATTTAAACACATAATAGTCCCAAACTCAAGAAAGACAAATTTAAGATAGATCATTTTCACCTAAAAGAAGGGCCTCAATGTGTATAGATGGTGAAAGAATATGTTTGTAATAAATAAAACCATGATGAAAATGCTTATATTTATTATTATTATTATTATTATTATTATTATTATTATTATTATTATTATTATTATTATTATTATTATATTGTAATGATGTTGTTTGCACTGTTCTTTAATTTTATTAAAGAGGGCCCTGAATATCAGTTTACCTACTGGGCTAAACTAGAAGGGTTACCCTCTTTAAAGATGGTTGAAATAAAAAATAAAATTAATAAATACCCACTCTGACTCTGTTAGCGCCAATGTGTGCCCTTGTGCGGACAGGGGATGTGACCCCCTCTGAAGCTGGAAACCTT
>NW_022696708.1:0-515 GCF_011630105.1 Anneissia japonica
TCGAGGACTTTACAGAATTCATGCCGCTGTTTCTGACCCTTGATTCCATGCACGACTGGCGCATACTTTTCGGTCGAGCAAATTCGAACGATTCCCCTCTCACCTTCCAGTGGCATTTTGACGGAAGGCGTTACGGTTCAGACAACCCCTACTTCGAACTTCTGATGCGCATACTGAGAAACGCGTGCGCCAGGCACAACGGCAACGACGTAGCAGAGTCCCGGTCGTCGTCGTCGTTGCAGTCAATCGCTGGCATGATAGAGACCTGTCTCGATCATCTGGGAGTGGGAGGAAACGTGCAGCTTGGGTCTCGTCCCAAGTTCTCGTGGCACCCGGGCGGGCGTATCGAATGGCTGCACGCCGATCTGTTCACAGCCATCTTCTCGTTGGAGACTCTGAGAGATACGATCGAAGATCTGCCGGTCAAGGCGGAAAAACTCGTTCTGGCGACGACGACGACGACGATGACGAACGAGCAGGAATCGAACGACCCGGTTCTCGACTTCGAGCTTGCG
>NW_022696709.1:0-274 GCF_011630105.1 Anneissia japonica
GCACTTTTGTGCAAAAAGTGACAATGTTAAAAAGTTGAGTCAAAATGTAATTTTTTTTTATTAGCCATGGTGTGATAGCCTGAAACAAAGACTATTCCATTGAAAGTTTGAAGTTTTTCGGAAAAGTACTCGAAATATGGCGGAAAGTCATATATTTGCACTAAGTGCTCAACTCGGCGAGATAAGCACTTTTGTGCAAAAAGTGACAATGTTAAAAAGTTGAGTCAAAATATAATTTTTTTTGTTAGGCACGGTGAGATAGCCTGAAACAAAG
>NW_022696709.1:285-522 GCF_011630105.1 Anneissia japonica
AAGACTATTCCATTGAAAGTTTGAAGTTTTTCGGAAAAGTACTCGAAATATGGCAGAAAGTCAAAAATTTGCACTAAGTGCTTAACTCGGCGAGATAAGCACTTTTGTGCAAAAAGTGACAATATTAAAAAGTTGAGTCAAAATGTAATTTTTTTTTGTTAGGCACAGTGAAATAGCCTGAAACAAAGACTATTCCATTGAAAGTTTGAAGTTTTTCGGAAAAGTACTCGAAATATG
>NW_022696710.1:0-11228 GCF_011630105.1 Anneissia japonica
ATCTCCTACTGGAATTATTGTGTAACTTAGAATCATATTGATTGACCTGTTGAATTAAGAACTCTGTTTTACTTTTTGTGCGTCACGCTTGAGTGATTCCGATTTGAGATTTGATAGCCAATTGATGCTGAGTAGCAGATTAACAGTGTATTGAGATAATCTTTTGTTCTGTACCAATTCCTTTGTTTGAGCCTTAGGGCTAACCAGATAGTTTATAAGGAAATGATGGTAATCTGCTAAATGTGCCTTTAATATTGCAATTTTATTTCACCATGTATTTATGTTACTTTTAGTAATTAATTATGTTATTTCTTTAGGCTATGATTCATATATTGTTTCATATACTGTAACTTGTACCGGCTGACCTGAATGTACTTATACCCGGCAAAATAATAAGTTTAACGGTTAACATTGCGAGTAATATTTCAGAAATATATTTTGATTACAGATTGTTTTATGAAAGTCATGTACACATTTATAGAATATTCAATACGTTAATTATTCAAAAGGTTCTACTTGTTAAGCTATACCTGTATCTCATGTTGTTATGATTATGAATATTGATAAAGCTGGTGTTTAAAGGAGAAATGAAGGTTATAATGTGCAGTCAAAGGTTAATTTGGAATCTGAATGTTATTTTGTTATGCTGTTTACTTTTATACATATTTGATAATTCTTTTCTGCATTCCAGAATCAAATGAGAGATATTTATTAAACTTCATATCGAACTCAACCGTGGTGTTTGTACATTGTGCTAACCTGTGTGTGTTATCCCAACATTTCTATACACGATGTTTTGTTGTGTTGTGAAAGTAGCTGTTTGAATAGGCTTCATGAAATGCATTTTTTAATATTAAATATATAAATCGACATTAATGCTTGTATTTAAAGTTGTCGAAGGAGTAATTTTGCTATTAAATTAATAAAATACTTTACGTATCGCTTTAACCATGCTGTTAAAATTAGCGTTCGGGCTTTTATATAATGTAAACATTAAATAAACAGCGCCCTCACATCGGCGTACGAATGTTATCGATCTTTGCCGTCATTTTAAAGAAAACCTGATTTTTTTTACATCATTTAAATTGTATCATCAAAAAATGTTAACATTTCATTTACCTATTAATAAAAAAAAAAAACAGAATGACGTTATTTCTTGTTTTTGAGTAAAACAATGATAAAAATCCTTTATATTTCTGAAACTCTAGGCCCTAGGCCTATGCTTATACATAGCCCAACCTATAGGGAGCCGGGGTTCGTTGTCACACGGGTTGGTTGCACTGATCTCCACTATAATAGCTGGATTGCTCATTGGTTGGGTTTAGTGAGGCCGCCGACGCCATGTTGGAGGGCCTAAATGACGTATATGTTTAGACAAGTTTCATTTGTTTTACATGATTGTTAAAAATAACGATTTAAAAAAAATTTTAAAAAAATAAAAGACGTGACAAGTAAAGTTAAAGGCTCAAAAAAGCGGCCTGTGAATGTTGAATATTATGAATCATCAAAAGACAAGAACGACGACTTTTGTGTTGTGTGCATGGAATTATAATAATAATAATAATAATATTAATAATAATAATAATAATAATAATAATAATAATAATAATAATAACAATAACAACAAAAATTGTGTACCATCGAGTATTCTGCATAGCAGGAAAAAAATTATTGCGCCTCTGTGTAAATAATTTGGACTTAAACTATGGTACTTATACTAAGAACAGTTGCAAAAAATACATGCAGTGGTGGATTTAAAGTGTGTGGGAAGGAAGCAGGCCGGGCTTCCCTAAATAAAAAAAAATGATTGAAATTACTGTATGTCAACTTTTTATGCCATTTCCATCCATCTAGATGTCTCACAGTCTGATTTTTTGGATCCGACACTGCTGGCGTGTGCGCTTTAACGTACTATCTGTAGAAAATGTTATGTTAACCAGGCCCGTAGTGTGACTTAATTTGTGGGAGGTTTTTAGTGGAAAGTGGACCCTTTTGACACCATTATTCAAGGGTACGATGACGTCATATCATATACTATCAAATCTACGAATATCACGTATATTTCTGGCACGCCTCTGTCCTTCCTCAGCGTAAGTTATATTATTGAGAAATACAGAATACAATCCGAAAGATAATAGGCTTGTCGTAATGAGCAAGTGTAAAGTGTAACCAATATACCGAATCGGCGGTCCACGTGACATATAGTGCGCTCATTGAACACATTACTGTATATTGAGAGAGTTATGATATTTTTTAGACAGTGACCCAAAGTAAAGTAAGGCAGTAGGCCTATGTAGTACAGCAGCTAAGTTTGCATTTCAGGTAGACATGTGCACTTTTGGAAGAAAGCATGGAACTTCCCACAGTGATACTATGGCACTTAAAGATCATAAAACATAGACCCCAAAAAATAACGCCTCTTAATGGCCACCAACTTAAAATCCAATATTGCCGAAAAAAAAAATATTATTTTAGCCAATATATTCATATCTACAGCACATGTCATTGATTGAAGATCATTGCCCATGTTTTCAATATCGTGGAGTGTCATGCAATCATCAAAAATTATGTCAGATGGCGCCGCCATATTGGACTTCAAGATGGCCGTCAAATTAGTGATATTTTTGTCAATATTCATATCTACAGTACCTAGATTTGTCAATCAAAGACCGTTGCCCATGTTTTCGATATAAGGTACTATCATGCAGCCATCAGAAATTATGTCAGAAGACCACCATATTAAAGTTCAAAATGGCCGCAACCTTGAAATTTACTATGGCGCCAAAATAATTACGCCTATGTATTCATACAGCACATATCACTTTAACTGAAGATCATTACAGATGTTTTCAATATCAGGGAGTGTCATGCAATCATCAGTAATTATGTCAGATGGCGCCGCCATATTGGATTTCAAGATGGCCACCATATTATTGATATTTTTGTCAATATCGTATCTATAGCACATAGCACTGTCAATCAAAGACCGTTACCCATGTTTTCGATATCAAGGACTATCATGCAAGAGCCATCAGAAATTATGTCAGAATGCCACCATATTGAATTTCAAGATTGCTGCCATACTAGATTTCAAGATGGTAACCACATTAATTATCGATAATGTTGTAAATATTACACCTAGCACTGTCAAAGATCTCTACTCGTGGTTTTTATATTTTTCAGATAACAGAAATTATGTCAGAAGACCGCCATATTGAATTTCAAGATGGCTGCCATATTGGATATCAAGATGGCCGCCAAAATATTTGATTTTTTTTTTGCATATTTACATATGTAAAGTACCAGCACTGTGAATCAAGATTGTGTTGTATGTATAATTAGGGAGATCATGCAATCATCGAACATCTCACAATCATAGTAAGACCTGCCTATGGCAGTAAAGTAACACCATTTAGAAAGAAGTACGACAAGTGCCACGTCGGATTTCAGAATGATTGCCAATTAAGAAAGGTACATGAAAGAAATGACAATTAAAAAAAATATTAGAAAACAGTTGAGAAATAACAAATTGGTAACCAATCGAAAGTAATGAAAATAAATAACTGCTTTGTATGGTATGAGAGCAAGTGCAGAGGGAGAAAGATAGATGCAGATATTAAACATCGTTTATATTAAAGCTAGTTTTAGCATAAATGAAATTATGTAAACATAAATTAAATATTACATTCAAGTTAATGGTGTGAAGACACTAATATGGAATAGACCTCGTGTCTATGAGATGGCTAACTATCATTTTATTATATCATGATATATAAACATATGTAAATATTGAAAGGGAAAGAATTAGAAAAGAAAATTAAAGAAAGGAAAAGAAATAACGGAAAAGAAAAGAAAAAATTGAAAAGGGAAAAGAATTAAAAAAGAATAGAAAATGAATATAATGGAGAAAGTGAAAAGAAATAAAAGAAACGTCAAGATTTTTTGTGTGTAGCACTTTGTTTATATAATTAAATAACGGTGAAAACAGAGCTTGAATAAATGAAAAGTGATATGAATATCGTATCTGGCATAGCCTATCAAATAAAAAAGTTCCTTATCAACTGTTTGAAAAGGTACTTCTGGCGGCGGGATTTAATGTGATCTCTTTCTGTCAAGGCGAGTGCCATACATATTTACAACAATGGGCCCCTGGTATATCGCAGATACAACCCAACCAGGACACTTCTTCAAACAAATGATATACTGTTGCCAAAGTATACCCTAGAAGTCATACCGATATTATAGTGAAGTGATATATAGAATTAATGTCACTGCGTAGCATTGTGGTATAACTAATCAAATAATGATAGAAACAGGGCTAAATGAACAATGATGTAAAGATCATATCAGGCATAATTTATCAAAGAAAAATGAAATCATGTCGTAGGCGATAAGAGGTAGGCGATCATCGACCAATTCTTTGAGGCTGACTGCCGCACAGGCGAGGGCAGAACTTGCAGTGGCGAAGGCCAAGAAGGCTTTCGCTAAATGAAAAAAGGAAGCTGCAGCTGTATTGGAAATGATCGAGTTAGAAGAAGAGGTGGAGCTCAAAGAGGTGCAATTACAGGTGCTGGAAACAGAAATGAAAAGAATGGAAGAAGAACTGGAGGAAAGAATGTCAGATTTTAATGATCTACCCAATTATAATAGAATGGAGAAATTTATCAGCTGCGTGCAAAACTAAGCCACAGGTGTACAGGAGCCACAAAATGGTGAATGGTCACCATAAACCCTTCTGCAATTTTAGACGTAACACCAGATGGTTCAAATCATGGTTTAAACAGCCCACCGTCAAACGGAGCCACAGATGGGGTCGGTCGGGCGCTGCAAGCTCTTCTGCAGAAGCAGGGTGAAGTGTTTGCTCAGTTTGCAATACAGTCAAGTCTACCAAAAAGAGAACTACATCCATTCAATGGTGAGCCCACAGATTATGGAAGATTTCTGAGGGCATTCGAATACGAGGTGGAAAGGAAAGAGTCAAGTGAAAGAGATAGGCTCTATTATTTAGAGCAATGTACTTCCGGCGATGTTAATCGTTTTGGTCGAAGTTACATGGCGATGGATTCTTCAAGGGTATGTCGAGTCCAAGAAAGCGTTGGCGAAAAAATATGGAGACCCATTTAAACTGGCTGATGCATACCTATAAAAGATAAAGGGGTATCCTGATATAAAGCTTGAAGACAAGGACTCTCTAGCAAAGTTTTCGCTCTCGCTGCTGGAGTTTAAAAATGTTATGACAGACCTAAAACACATGAGTGAACTGGATAACACCAGTAGCATCCAGATGTTAATGAAGAAAGCTCCATTCAAGATGCGAGATCGATGGAGAACCAAGGCGGTCTTAATACAAGACGAAAGGACACTCGAGTTTAAAGACTTTGTGAATTTTGTGGAGAATCAAGCTAAGATTTGGAGCAATCCCACATATGGAGATATCAAGGACGAACCCCAATCAAGGTCTGGTGCCACAAAGCCTACCACGACACCCACACGTTCGAAGTATATGGATAGGTCGTATGCAGTGGTAGAAATATCATGTCCAAAATGTAACGGTACCTATAGTCTTCTGAAATGCAGCAAGTTCGAAGCTACGTCACGGGAAACGAAGTTAAACTTCTTAAAGGAAAAACAGCTATGCTTTGGAACAGGACACATCAGCAAATCTTTTAACAAGCGGCATGTGTGCGACAAATGTAAGAAAAGACATCCAACAGCACTTCATCGAGACCAACCCAAGGAAGATGTGCCTAAGGAAGTATCATCGGCTTGCATTTAAGAGTCACCATGTGCGTTGGCAGTCGTACCAGTGCAGGTTAGAGCAAAGGATGGTGCCACAGTCATCAGAACTTATGCATTTCTTGACCCAGGTAGTACAATTTCTTTCTGTTCTCAAGGTCTCGCACATAAGCTAGACATTAAGGATAAACCCACAAGGACTCCTATTGGAACTATTGTCGCTAAACAAGAAATGCAGGCGCAAATCATTAAAGATTTAAGATTTAGTAGCCTGGAAGGGGAAGAAGATGAAGTCATAATTCCCATATTTCCCAGAAAGGGGATTAGACACCCAACATCAGTTGAGGACAAAATGTTCATGTCCAGGATCAAACAAACGATGTCGAAGGAGGGCAAGCATTACAGTATAGGGTTGCCGTTTAGAAAGGAATCAACGAAATTACCGAATAACAAGTTAATGGCAGAGATGGCTTGTTCAACTCAGAAATAAGTTAAAGGGCAACAACTCAGAGCTCCACAGGGAATACACTGCCTTTATGACCAACCTACTGGAAAGGCATTATGCCGAGAAAGTGGAGGATGTTAACGCTGATGAAGGAACTGTGTGGTATATGCAACACCATGGTATATACCACCCCAGAAGAAGAAACTTTGCATCGATTACGACTGTGCTGCAAGATGTCAGGGTGTACTGCCGTAATTTGGAAAAAGGCATTAACTCCACTTTTTGAGATTTTTGGATTTTTGTTTCTATGGCATTCTATAGATGTAATATATCATGTGAATTGATCATATACCCCAAAAAATGTCCAGAAATATGAAATAAATATTATATTTACGCATTAACTCCAATCCATGAATGCAGAATAATTTGGAAGAAGGCATTATCTCCACCAAACAATGAACAGATAATAATAAACCAATCACAGAAGACAATTACGCATAGTTAATTAGTCATGATAGCTTGTAAATGCATATAATGCCTAGCTTTACTTCGGTTCATTTAGATTTTATTTATCTACCACACACTTTTATAGAACCATTTACCTCACCGAATAGTGTTTTTAATTTCTAATAATAGCTTAAAAAAGTATAATTTTTGTATTTGGGCACTTTTTACATGATTCGTAAATATAATATGAAGATTCGAAATATGTAACTTCGTGTTTGTAAAATAGAAGTCTATAAATTTAGTATACGTAAATTAGAGGTTCTACTAAGTATATTAATACTATTCTTCATAATGTAACCATCATATATCAATATCATTGTATTCTGATTGAATATAAAAATGATAGCATCTTAATTTCAACAATAATAATAATTTTATTTATTTTTATACGTGTACAATACAATGACGACTCCTAAATTGATTATAAATTTATACTATAATATTAATCTTAACTTACATGGACTAAATTTCGTGAAATATATAATTGACACTGGCATACATTATTTGTTTTTCAGAAATACTGTAATTTGGCTAAGTAAGATACACATTTCACTGGAAAAACTGGAGTTAATGCCTAACTTCAGATTTTTCACGCACCATTGACTCCTGTTAAAATTTGGAATAGTGCATTATCTCCATTTAAATACGGTTAAAGAGCAAAAATCACCATGAAAATTATTTAATATGTTTTTTAATTATATGTTTAGTATATATGCCAAAAAAAATTACTAGAATTCATTTCCAATACAAAAGGCTAACGACAAACGCGTTTTGCTCAATAACTCAAAACTAGGATTTTGGAGTTAATGCCTTTTTCCAAATTACGGCAGTGTAGCACTGAACGACATTTTGCTACCTGGAACAAATCTTACTAACAACCTTTTAGGAGTGCTGTTAAAATTTAGAGAAGGGAAAGTGGCGTTGATAGCAGACGTAGAATCAATGTTTTCTCAGGTTTTTGTACCAAGCAAGGACAGCGATTTCATGCGTTTCTTGTGGTACCCTGATGGAAATTAAAGTCTAAAGCCAGAGGAATACCGTATGCGGGTACTTCTCGCTAAGCGTCAACCGCCAAACTTACAATCCATTCTGAATTTCTCAAAACTCCCCAATATCCCACCCTTATTTGGTAACCGTCCCTGCCTTAACTCACACTGTCAAATCTGTCAAATTCTTGTTACAGGCAAATCCATCATCATCCCCCACTCTAACATAGCTATGCCGGGGAGACAGGGAGGAAATTCAGACTTCGGTGTAACAACCATAAAAATCCATTATATATATATACACATCTAGATGTGTATAAGAGACAGCACTGGTTAGCAAACAATAAACAATTTTATTAATTTAATTTTTAATTATATCTTTTACAAAATGTTCATAGCATTATTTTGTGGTGATTGAAATAATAAAAAGGTAGGATGCACCCACGAAAGAGAAAAGAAAGAAAATTTAGACGACATGTACTACAGCATTAAACACGAAATCACGAGCGCTGCAACTATATTGTCAAAACAATTAACCACAAAAGCACAATACAAAACATTCAACAGACACAACACTCAAAAAAAAAAATAATTGGAGGTAATAGGAAAACAATTGAGTGTTGAGTGCAGGTTTGAAAAGATTTGGATCAGAAATATCTCTAAGTTCAGTTGGGAGATTATTTCGAAATCTAGCAGCACAACATTAAAACGAAAACTTCCGATTCTCTAGCCTACCATCGGCTAGAAAACCCATTGT
Organism: Anneissia japonica; assembly: GCF_011630105.1. Lineage (NCBI taxonomy): Eukaryota > Metazoa > Echinodermata > Crinoidea > Comatulida > Comatulidae > Anneissia > Anneissia japonica. The sequence continues at coordinate 8,432 of NW_022696710.1, forward strand.
TTACGACGCGACGACGCCGACAGCCTACTACTAAAATTGAGCAATATATTTTACAGTACTTACAGTCAAAAAAGTGCATGAGCGTTTTACAAGCACACTGGAATATCCAATATCCAATTCGAAATATAAAGATATTCATAATATCAACGGTATACACACATTTGGACAGAATTTACAAAGGAAAGCCGTAATCCATTTATCCATCCCCATGGAGATAAAGACTGTTGTTGGCAAAACGATCACGCATCAATGATCACAGATAAGTTCTATGTAAAAGTTGCTATAGTAATGAATGGATCCGTCTGTTCATTCAGAGCCGTTGATACGATTGCTTCTGCTTCTGCTGCTGTTGTTTTTGTCGTCGAACTGCAAATTCAGACTTGAAGGTAAGAAACATTGTAGACCTATGCCTGATCTAATCAATGGTGTTATGGTGCTCATTTATTTATAGATTAAAATCTATCATGATTTGATTCGATGTTGCTTATAAACATGTAGCTACGACCATTAAATTCTACGACGGCTACTGGACTATGGTACTGGTCCGACAATCTAGAATTTGATACGCACCACCACCACCACAAGATTTTCCAAATTTCCAGAAGCTACGAAGGTCGAAACGGTGTAAGCTACTGTATGTCTTGAGGGTTTCTTTGCTTGATCGGGAACCAGGTTTTCATCAGTGAGATGCAACAGCCCATATATTACTTTTTCCAATTTATTTTACATAGCAGTTCATTATACTTGCTACAGATTGATCTCACATTGGCCAAGTATGTAGTAGGTAGCCGCGGGCGAATTTGCGTAACGTAGGATAGTTTGGTAAAATCTCATGAATTATTCATAATCATCCTTATAGAACATATTTTGCGCAAGCGCTGTTTTCAAGTAACAGAACGACACATTTTTAACCCACTCTCTGACAGAGAGGGCTTATATGATGATTCTGAGCGAAAGTCATTTGTTTTTCTAACTCTTCCTTCGTTTGTGACGCGATTAGGCCGATCTTGCAATAATATGGAAGATAAGGCCTTGGGAATTTAAAGTATAAAGAGTTTTTGCGAAAATATTGACGCGAAATATGTGAAAATGTATGTTTTTATATCATATTTCTTAACACTAAAGTGGGTTTCCTATAAAAGCGTGTTCGTCATTGATCAGATTGCAAATCGGCTGTATATTCCACATTGTGTTTATCAACCAGTCACAGCCAGGAAGCGATTTTTTCCCCGTACGAAACATTTGAATGAAACTCCACTCGGGTTGTCTCGACTGACTCGACTCGGAAAATTTTAATTCTGGGGTCAAAGGTCATCAACCAAAGATAAACGTCTGCAAAACTTCTGAGATACAGGATTGCTGCGCGCTGTCTGATTTTGAAAAAAAAACACACACATCATGTTACATTGTTAATATAATGGGTCGTTTAAAACAACGTATGTAATATTTGATTTCGCCTGCACGAATAAAAAAGTGTTATATTAGGCCCTATTTGAATTTGAGTTACATACTGTGAACATTTTTATTTTTTAGTTGGCCTAGGTATTGGATAATTATTTAAGTACCTACCCTATGTCATGACGAATTCGAGTCAACTCGGCCCCTAGTTAACTCGGCCCAAGTCAACTCGGACCCATGTCAACTCGGCCCGAAATTAACTCGTTCCCAAATTAACTCGGCACAAAGTAGTCAACTCGGTCCCAATTTACTGTGTACGGTATTTATTGAATATTTACCAAGAGATTTAAATGCAAAGCCAAAATTAAAGTGTTTTTAAATCGTTGCCTTTGTTATTTCTTTTCATTTACATGCACTTAATTAAAACTGCATTAATAAAAATATTAAAATGATATTAATAAAAATTATACAAAGGTATATAGAATAACTAATGACAATAACGATATACTTGGGGCCAAGTGGACTTGGGGTTGGTTGACATGGGGCCGTGTTGATTTGGCACCGAGATGACTGGGGGGGGGGCGAGTCAACCTGCTTCCGTCTAGAATTACCGTACTAAAAATTAAGGCAGGGAGTTTGGATTAGGCTTAATATAGTATAGGCTACTGTTGGTGCTTCTTGATTACAAGGCTTAGGCTAAGTTAATTAATGGCGAAATGGTTATTTAATAATTATTATTATTTTATTATTATTATTGTTATTAATATTATTATTATTATTATTATTATTATTATTATTATTATTATTATTATTATTTAATATTAATTACATTACAATGCTTAGGCCAAGTTCATTAATGCCGGAGTGATATATTTATTATATTTAATATTTTTTTACTCACTGTCCTATTTTAATTTTATGTTTTTAATTTGTTTCAAAATTTGAGTCAATAGCATGCGAAGCGTGACTGTTTTGTCAAACCTAGGGGCATTGTCTGGGGGGGGGGCTAGCAGGTAGGACCTAACTCAGCTTATAACTAGACCCACTAGTTTAGCCTCTTTTGCTCTAGCCTTTGATAGGAATGTACCTATTTACCCCTGGTACTACTATAGAAGGGGGTACTAGCTGTTGCTGTTGTTGTAGTACATTTTATAACAAACATACAAGAAGCTCACAGTTAGTTACAGAGGTAGCCTACATCCCATAAATCGGGAAGATTTCATACTCCTACCGTAGGTGAACACTTAAAGAACAGTACAGTAAAGGTAATAGAATACTCGAGCGTCACGACATTGCGAAGTGCCTGCTCTTGTTCGTATCAAACTCGAGTAGAATCAATCCGAGACGACCCGAGTGGAGTTTCATGCAAATGTTTCATACAGAAAAAAAAATCGCAGCC
>NW_022696710.1:13253-16884 GCF_011630105.1 Anneissia japonica
ATGATATATGTAATTATAATGGGCCTTTGGAAATATATATTTCTTCCCAATAAAATACTTCTATGCAACAAATTCCATTCACTCACCAAACTGTCTACTTAAATCATAAACCGCTACATATATATCTTCATAATTACAGTACAAAATATTTCTAAAAGATACGTACACAACAACCCCTACAACAACCATATTTCCTTTAATATCACTGTACACGATATCACACCTTTTCTAACTGTTATATGAACATAACAAAAAAGGTCTGTGATGATGCATACAACTATTATAACTTTAAACGGTATTTTTTAATGCTCAATACATGTAACAACACTCCACACAACCTCCACTCACTAACAGCACATAAACATTGCCAGCTATTGTCAAGTGGGCTATTGCATCATTGATGCTTTCGTTCTTTATATGAGCCTTGTTCCCAATTCAAGAATAAAACAAGTGACTGAGATTCTGAAGTTAATACATTTACTTTCAGTCTGAAAATACAAAATACTATTAAATAATAGTTGTTCAATTAACGTATGATACTAGGACTAGGAAATTCTGACAAGATCACCAATACGATTACATCTTGTATTTATGATGCTGAGACAAAATTTGGTGTTATGGGACATACATTAACTAAGTACCTTTTGCAAAGGTAGTTAAATATTCTACAGATGTGTGGATTTTGTTAAATATCATAAAGATTGTCAAGGAGTAAATGTTATTAAAAGTTCACCAAAAATGTTTATCAATTGTAAAAAAAGTCATTTTATGTCATCAAAACATAGTTTCTTATGGAAGAAACGCTTTTGCAATCAAAATTAATAGATAATAGTTTTAATCTCATTGGTCTTGCAAATGGACATTGCCCTCTGTGTGTATGACCTATATTTGATCATGACCGTTTCTAATTCTAAAATATTGGTTGCTTTAAATTTCAAGTTTGCCCCTTATAATTCAGTTTATCTAAGAGACAGTTTTTCAATTCCATACTTAGTGCATTCTTATACATAATATATTTATTTATATAATATTTATTGTTTTTTTTTCTTCGCTTTTTCAAACAAATCTGTATCTTTACTGTGTGATGTTTAGACGTGTCCACCATACCTAAATAGGGGCTACACCTGTGTCGAACGACGATAGACGAATAATAAGAATAAGGAGAAGGAAAATTACATTCTTGGCGAACTAATCGGATACAATTGACATATGAATTCTTAGGCCACATTTTTGCAACAATACAATCAAATTTAATCGGCTCATATTCACTGTAGCGAAGTGACCTACAGAAGCCTTGGTTATCGTTTAGACTCGCTCATTTTATGAGAGGTAATTAATAGGCCTACCTAATATAGGTTTTTATGCATTGTTTGAGTCTTAAATATAGTTAATAACAGTATTACTGTATTAGTTTAACAATTTTACAATGTAGGCTATAATGGTCATTCATATTTTACGACGCACTTTTCCTAGCCAGTCTGTATCCGGATATCCCCGTCCTGCTCAATTTTATGGTACGCTCCAGCTTCTTAGCTGGCAGAGAAATCTACAACCGTATGTTTTAGATCCTTTTGTGCCTTTAAATTTACATTAAATCAAACAATAACCCTCAGCAAATGTTCACAACATACTTAATGAGTATGTAAAAGGTGAAAATAAAATTAATACCTAAAGGAAATTGGCCAATTTAAGGCAAAAGGTACAACAACAGTACAACGCAGATTCATTAACAATGGCATAAAGCTATACCAAGCTTCGTCATAAATGCCTAGACAGGATTGTTCATTCATATTGAAATTAGTGTTTTGACGGTGAATTTTTTCATCTAATGGGAATATATTTTATATGAGAAGAATCTATGAATGTTCAGCTCTCATTTTACATTGGGAACAACAAGATATTTGATTGGTGAACAGCCGAAATGGCAATTTAAAGCCAACGAAGTCGCTAAAAAGAGGTAAAAATGCAGCCTCTACGCGGTCGGCGGTCAACATAGCACCAATCGAAAAGTGAAAAATGGCGGTGACTTTTTTCAAGCAATACAATTGAAACAAATACTAAAGCAATAAAAAAAAGAATTGCATTTCAAATACCGAAGGGTACACAAAAATCCGACAAGTAGGCCTATTTGCCGAGATACGACTGTGGAAAGACGAAAAATGACCCAAAAACAGCTTATGTCGGTGCGAAATGCAGCGTGAAACACTAATTTGCTTGGCTATTCTCGCTGTTAAACGAAAATGTTGCAAGAAGAATCCCTTTGTAAAAAGTGCCCCTTTTAATAGTTGTAAATATTGTTATTATAGTCCAGAGGCCTACTTTATTTGCAGAATATGTGAAATGAATGAATGCATGAAATGACTGATGATCACATCATCACATAGGCCTATGATGAATTAATCCTTCGCGTTAAGCCTCGTCTGTCGTCAATAGCGCCAGTGGACCATGCTGTATGGACATCATTTTCGAAGTCCTATAGCTTCGCAGCATCGAGCGAAGTTTCTTAGCTTACAACAGTGGAATTTTAATAAACTTTAATTGAACAACAAATTAGCATTGCATTTGCAGACTGACAGTAAAAATTGCCCCTTTTAATAGTTGTAGATATTGTTATTATAGTCCAGAGGCCTACTTTATTTGCAGAATATGTGAAATGAATGAATGCATGAAATGACTGATGATCACATCATCACATAGGCCTATGATGAATTAATCCTTCGCGTTAAGCCTCGTCTGTCGTAAATAGCGCCAGTGGACCACGCTGTATGGACATCATTTTCGAAGTCCTATAGCTTCGCAGCATCGAGCGAAGTTTCTTAGCTTACAACAGTGGAATTTTAAACTTTATTTGAACAACAAGTTAGCATTGCATTTGCAGACTGACAGTAAATGTATCGCCTCAATGTATTAAATCCACCACCTGTTTCATTTTTACACTGATTAAAATACAAGCTCATACAACGTAGATATTATTATAGTCCAGATTAGTAAAGCCTACTTTAATTGTAGAATATGTAAAATAAATGAATGCATGAAATGACTGATGATCACATAGGCCTATGATGGATTAATCCTTCGCGTTAAGCCTCGTCTGTCGTAAATAGCGCCAGTGGACCACGCTGTAAGGGCATAATTTTCGAAGTCCTAGCTTCGCAGCATCGAGCGAAGTTTCTTAGCTTACAATAGTAAAATTTTAATAAACTTTAATTGAACAACAAATTAGCATATTGTATTTGCAGACTGGCAGTAAATGTATCACCTCAATGTATTAAATTCATCACCTGTTTTATTTTTGCACTGATTAAAATACAAGCTCATACAACTTCCATGATTATGATTTCAGTATCATTTCACACCCACAGAGCAGCAGATCGTTCAATGCCCACACATTGAAAATAGCGCATTTCAATAGAACAGCTATTAAATAGCATTTTGTATTTTCAGACTGACGGTAAAATGTAAATGTATTAAACTTTAGAATCTACTATCAATCATTTCTTTTATTCTTGCATAAATTCGAATGCAAATCCTTTACAAAGGCTGAATCTTGAGGCTGTAAAAATGAATGGGTATGTCGTTCCAGCCATAGTCAGTTGACCATGCTCTAACAAAATCGAACACTGCGTTACTC
>NW_022696710.1:16972-21968 GCF_011630105.1 Anneissia japonica
ATTATGTACCGGGCATGACTGATGGAATCATATAATCGATCATTTTGATGTATGATTGATCGGTTTTGTAAGTCATGGGTTAATTATCTGATTAACGGTCTGCGTTTTAATTTTAACTTTAATTATAAAATTGAAAAAAATAGATTGAAATTATACAAGTAAAACATTGTTGTAATGCTGTTAATAATGATAAGTAATCTTAATTGATTTACTGTCTTTTAATTGATTGTTGGGGTACTGGTTTATCAGCCTCTAATTAGAAACGTTTATTAATAATTGATATGAGAAATTATAATCTACTTCATATTATTATATGATTGATTTATTAATTGAATACATGAAATAAAGGTGGGATGCTCTCACACAAGACATAATAAAAGTAAATACCAGAAAAAATATGTGACATATTTCATAATTCATGATAGAGTGTAAGTTATGAGGTGACACAGGGTGACATGTATTTCATATCATGCTTTGAACGCCCGTTCATATGTTTCCTATGGAAACATATGAACGTAAGGGGCGTAATTTTATTTATACAGAAACCCCCAAAAATGTGTAAATATATGAATATACATGATGTGATGTTTATAATTCATGATGGAGTGAACGTACGTTAATAAGATTTGAATTTATAGTTACAGATTAAACGTCGGTGCAATGAAAGAAGGCTCGTACATCCGACGGGGGATGGGTGGGGGAAGCCCCTTCAGGGAGGGCTGCACCGCCCCCCCCCCCACCGTCGGGGAGAAAAAGCACAATTCGTCCGGGAGAAAAAAAAATGATATGTATTTTCTAAATATTAGTAGACTCTAAAATCTATTACATAAGCCTTTAAAACCCCTAAATTGTTAAAATTTTCGGGCCGGCGCCCCCGGGACCACTTTCGAAACCTTTTAATCGAAGCTCGACCACGTCCACTTTGCTTTCGTCAGGGAAATCTGACCCCTCGTCGGGGCATCGGACCCCCCCCCCCGGGGGACATCGTCACTCCTGGTTGAACCAAGGGGATTGTCGAACTTAAGCCAGGTCTCAGTCCAATGACATCAAAAGGAAAATTAATTATTGATAAGAGTGTTTTATTTGAACAAACCTTTCTAAGAGGCTTCTATAATTAACATGAATAATAGAAAAAATGTGTTCGCTTTGTTAATAGAGAATTTATTGGGGTCATAACATTGGGATTTGGAATGGTTGTTAGGAAAAAAATAGTGTCAATATTACAGTAGATGTAAAATTATCGGAGTTTTTTTAAAAAGTGAGAGAAAATTAAATTTCGTTATTTGATGTGCTGCTGAATGAACAATTAGACAAAATTAAGACCAGAAGCCTGTGCACTGTGATGCACATTTAAAAAAAAAAAAAAAAAAAAAAAAGAGAGATATGTATAAAACAGAAAATATTTGAAAACAAATAGGAGACGATTGAAAATAAAGGTGGATTATCTCCACAAATGAGAAGAAAAAAACATAAACAGAAGTTATTTCTGTTATTCATAATTTAGACTCTAGTAAAGGAGCATGTCATGGCAACATCTAATATACATCAACCCACTTATACCATTAATACATCATTCACATCTTGGAAAATACCTAAATCCTAAATTAGCCAAATTTATCGCAGTATTCAAAAAAGTTGGTGACACATGCCAACCATCAAATTATAGACCTATATCAATTTTGCCAATTTTCTCTAAAAATCATCAACAACTTATGAACTCAAGGCTTTGTGAGTACCTCATCAAATATTTCCCGTATAAAATCAATAAGCATGCCATGCAATTGTTCAACTTGTAAATAGTATAAATGTCTAATTTGAAAATAAAGAATAGGCCTATTTGGTAAGTTTATTTTTGGTTTATCAGAGGCATTTCATGTGGTTAATCATGATAATATTACTTTCAAAACTATTCTGTTATGGTGTAAGAGGTATTTCTTTAGAATGGTTTAAATATTATTTGAGTGACCGGTAACAATTTGATTCAGCTGGGCTCTGCTCTCATCGTCGGTGGAGGATTTAACTTGTGGGGTGTCACAAGTATATTGGTTTTAGGACCATTACTCTTCTAATACGTCAATGATTTAACTCAGGTTAGCGATACCCTTCAGGTTTTGTCCTTCGCCGACGATACTATTTTGTTGTACTTTAATTACAATATTGATGTTTTGTTCAATACCGTTAAGAATTAGATTAAATTTGTTATTGGTTCCTTGCAAATAAACGTTTGACTACTATATTCAAAAGACTAATTATATTTTGATTCATCCACGGCAAAAGAATTTTTTTGTAATGGTCAATTGAAACAAGTCAAACAATTTCATCCAAATTAATGGAATTTTATTTTATAAATTAATGACATGTATTTTCGTGATCCACTGACTGAATAAATGTATATATTAAATTAAATTAAAATTTAATAAATTGAAATATAGTTGTCATTGACTTTCCCTCTTTTGTTGAAGAAACGTAGTGTGAGTAAAATCGATATCGTTTTTTTAATTGGATCAACAAAAAAGAAAAGTCAATGATAAAATAATTGTAATTAGTTTCGTATTTTTGTTTCATAGTTTGGTCAGAAAATATGATTTCAAAAGAAGATTTTACACTGTGTTTTTAGTTGTTTAGGGATTTTTGAATACAAATTTACATCATTATCTGATTGCAGCTCAATTTTAGATTATGTTTATGTGCTGATATTATAGTTCATAATGAGCTGTACACCAGTTGAAGTTACATTTGCCGATGAAGGATGGGTAGTAAACAGTACAGAGATTGTCCTTTCTTCTATTTTTGGTATCATTGTTGGCATTTTTATTGCTCTTCTCTGTGTAAGATGTTTCTTCAGGGAACTTGCCAAAGCCAGAGTAAGTAAATCAGTAAATCTTTATAATACTGTAATTTTTAAGTCCCATTAATAAAAGGTGACTTTAAAGTTGATTTAATTTTTGGTTGAATGTTTGGGATACATGTTGAATCCATACTCTCAGAGAAATACAATTTTGCTACAGTGTACCTACCTACTGAATTTATTCAAATCTTTTTATGTTGTCTTCATTATCATTGCTATTGCAATTTTGTCATTTTTATTACAATGTCATCGCCATTATTGATAATATAACAGGTTTATCTAAAATGTTTAAACATACGATTTTTTTTAAATTTGTTGTTAATAAAATCTAAAAACTAAATTACTTACTTAGGTTTTCCTCCATCTGACGTCATGCATGTCTTGGAATCAATCAATTTTTTTAATAGATATTTAATTACAAATTTAATCTAATTTAATTAAAGTATGTAGTAGTGAATGATAAATACTGCGTACTGTATTAGATCTAGTTCCATAAGCCCAGTTCATTTCGTTACACCAACAACACATTTTTGTAGTATATGCCAATATCATCATTACCATTACCATCACCTTCGACATCATCATCATCATCATCATAATCATAATCATTATTATCATAATCATCATCATTATCACCATCATCATCATCATCATCATCATCATTATCATTATCATTATCATCATCATCATCATCATCCTCATCAAAGTTTTCTTTATTACCTGGTAGGCCTAGATCTGTCAGGCCTGGGTCTGTCTGTCGTAAACAAACTAAGAATTGACTAAAATTAACGTGTAATCGATATAAGGCCTAGCAGAAGCAAACATAACAGAGCACTTCATTAATTAAAAAAAAAATAACAATGATAGTACACGTCATCTAAGGGCGTGATAAATAATTAATTAATGCAAGTACGGGTAGAGTAAATAAAATTATACCCGCATAATGTTATTCGAAACTACGGTATTCATTTGTAGACCTATTTCATAATCTATAGCATATTACATCTTGTGAATACATAACGCCTGTTTTATTTAATTTCATATTATTTATAGTTTACCTTTCACGTTGTGTAACATGTGCAGCCACTGTACTATAATGTATTCGTGTTCCTTGCACTTTGTTTTTTCATAGATGTATACTGTAGGCAACTTAATTCATTTAGTTATTGGACTAATAGAAATTCAATGCTGAATATTTTATAATTTTTTAAATAGACCTACATTTAATATGTAGGTCTATTTGTCTATATATTTGTCCATCATTGAAGACTGAGCGTGGTATGAACCCAATGGCTTTAAATCTCGTGTCTGTCAATTTACGGCAGGTTGGACAGGGGTAGAGGCTCTATAGCTTTGCCAGCTGCTATTTTTGGGCATCCAGAAATGCCGTATTTCTATGTTAATTTTAAATCCTGTGGCTGCTTTTGAGGAGGACTGATAGCGGCTCTACAGTTTTTTAGCTTCTATTATGATTATAATCACATACTATTATTATTATTATTATTATTATTATTATTATTATTATTATTATTATTATTATTAATATTATTATTTTTTTTAATTGTCGTTGCCATTTCAATTTTATATAGAATTTTTTTTTCGCTTATTTTTACAGGATCAAAAATCTTCAAATGTTGTCATGATGGAAGGATCAACCAACTACAAATCATCAGTCATGCCATCGTTAAGAAACCTAGAAAATGACAAAGTATGTAGACACTAATTATCTTCCTAAATAAATTCCCTATTAGCCTCTATAATAGGCCTATTCTGTAGTTATCCTTCAACAAACTTCCTTGAAGGCAGGTTCTGGTCGACACCGAACTCAACTCAACTCAACTCGTCGACATGATAGTCCAGTCCGAAATGTAGCAATATCAGAAGTTGCATTTTTTTGCTATATTTTTAAAAAATTGGATATGATGTAGAGTAGACATTGATAAATCAAAAAAGTATGTGCAACATTTTTTTTATACGTAAGAGGGGTTGCCAGCAGTTTCAAAATGGCCGCCATTTTTCCCTAAAATTGTCACTAATATTGTAAGTTTATATAATTAAAATGCAGTATTCAATTGGATATTCACTCATAACAATGACAACAACAGTTAACTAAATAGTGTACACATTTTTGAGCTATTACAATTTAAA
>NW_022696710.1:22050-33357 GCF_011630105.1 Anneissia japonica
TTCGCGTTGTTGCACACTAAAATAATACAGACTTCGCTTGACTAGTAAAACTTTGATAAACTTTAATTCTTGTATCTTTATAAATGGATTTAATGGGAAAACTATTGATTAGTTTTCTCATGTGATAATTAAGGTTATGACTCAGCAACAACATGCGATATAATGACAGTGTTCTCAATATGATGACACGTTTAAACATATCATAATCGAATCAAAACAAATTATTAAAGCAACAGAATTAAAGTATCAAATATGATAAATCGGACACGTTAAAAAAATGTTAATGTTAAAATACTAAAACGTATTGAGTACTTGAATAGTTAATACAGGGTATCTTGCGATATGTTCTAAATCAATTGATCAACTGTATTAAATAATAATAAGCCTATCGTGCATAAAGCTTAAAAAATAATTAATCGCTTATCTTAGTGCAACGCAAGTACACTACAATACAATAACCCTCCGTTCGGTCAGTTGGTAATCATTTTAGATAATGCTTGTGAAAGTTTCAACATTAGCTGTACTATTAAACGTCAAGGTAACTATGAACTATATCTAAATTCTAATAAGAAACATGTTCTACAATATTTAACTTCGAAAATAATAATAATAACGAATGTATTAAAGCTTTTTATAAACATTAATTTCATGCTACATCAAGTGTTAAAGAACACAAAATAATAGCTTTAAAGTCAGCGAATGCTTCACTAAACAAACAGCATAATCATACAGTAGAAAGCTAACCCTCCGTTTATACCACGATATATAACGCCTGAGATTAGGTTCCTTTAATCAATTAACTAATTCCATGGTTTTTAATTGTATGTGAATACAATTAAACAAGTTAACAATTTAGTATCAAAAGAAATATAAACTTTCTACAGTATTTAGAGCAGTTTACTCCTAATCATATCAGTATAAAACCATAAAACATCACTGTGAAGCACCGATTATACATTCACATGGCAGTAACATTATTGCCATTATATTGTCATTATTCATGTTAAAATACATTAAACGATCATAAAGAAATCATGATTAAATGAACTAAGTTAAATTATCATAAAATCTGTGGTTACTGTACTCTAGCTATAGTCCAGCATTCCAGAGACAGCACCCATGAACAGGGTCATTGTGACCTTGCATGGTAAACTAATCATCTACAATAAATCTTGGCATGTTGGCACTTAAAACAAAGCACTGGGCTATTCAATGAAAAGTAAACTATTATTTCTTTAAAATAAAGCATGATTAATACAAGTTAAAACATAAAAATATATGACAACTGGTGTCTTAAGATGTAACACATTGGATAAAGGATTATGACATACCTGTATAAATGGATTTAAAGTGAAACTCTTGATTAGTTTTCTCAGATGATAATGAAGGTTATGACTCAGCAACAACATGTGATAGAATGACAGTGTTGCTACTGGTGATGGGACAGGAAGTGTCAGATGAGGGGTGGGGAAGACAGTGGGCGGTATATAACAACTTTAAGAGTATTACACCATCCCCGATTTCAAAATGTTGCCCCCAACATGTTCTTTAATTATAAGGTAATACTATAGTTAGGTTAGGTAACAATAATTCAATATACATAGCTGCTATGGTGCTATGAAGGCTGGACGGCTTGTGTGATAGGTTGCGAGCTAGGAGTCGGTATAAATGCGGGTGCTGTCGCTCGGAGTTGATACGTTGTGGCAGTATGTATTTCATCACTATCACTCTCGTCACTATTTGGTTGGGTGTACGTTTTCTTTTTTTCTTTTAGACCTTCGTATCTGACGCCTTTTTTGCAGTTTGGTGATGCTTTAAGTGTGGTTGCTTTGGTTCCGGTTCTGATTCAATGGTTAGGTGGTTACAGGGAAGTAGCATATTTCGATGAAGTATGCGACATTTTCCCCCGTTCTCCGGTCGCAATTCATAAACTGGAAGCTCATTTGAAATCTTCCTTATCACCACATGAATCTGCTGCTCCCATCTGTCTGCTAATTTGTGTTTCCCATGAAAGGCCACTTTCTTCACTAAAACAAGATCCCCATCCTCAAGGGTATTTTCTCTTGCAGATTGGTCAAAGTGTTCCTTAGTTTTGGCCGCCGCTTTCTTTGCCTTAGCTGACGCCTTGCTATATGCGTACGTTAATCTTTTTCGAAGATCAGAAACATATGTAGCGTGGTTTGCCTCGGAAACACTGTATGGTGTGAGACCTAGACATACGTCAACTAGCAATCTTGGGTTGCGTCCAAACATTAAAAGATACGGTGAATAACCTGTTGAACTCTGTTTCGTGCAGTTGCGTTCGTTAGTGCGTATGCATGCGTTAGTGGGCCAACAAAATCTTTCCAATGCGCTTTCTTTTCCACAGGAAGTGTTCCAAGCATATCCAGTAAAGTTCTGTTGTATCGCTCGCATAATCCGTTCCCTGCTGGATGGTAGGGTGTGGTACGACTTTTTGTGATGGATAACAGCTTACAAAGTTCTAGGATAACGGCACTCTCGAAGTTTCGCCCTTGGTCTGAATGCAGACGAGTAGGAGTACCGTAGTGGATAAACAAATTATCGAATAATGCTTTTGCTGTCGTTTTAGCTGTCTGATTTCGAGTGGGAACAGTAACTGCATACTTTGAGAAGTGGTCGGTAATTACGAGTACATTCTTGATCCCGCCGGAAGATGGTTCAAGCGTCAAGTAGTCGATGCATACAAGTTCCATTGGTTCGTGTCTGACAATTGAAACCAAAGGTGCTACCAGGTGGGCCTCTGGCGGTACTTTGCGACGAGTACATCGCTCACACCTTTTTACTCTGTCGGCTACATCAGATGCCATATTGGGCCAATAAAATCGACATCTGGCAAGTTCAAGAGTCCTGTCTCTTCCTGGATGTCCGACTTCGTCGTGTATACCAGCCATTGCCCGTTCTCGATAATTTTCCGGAACTACTAACTGGTAATTGGTTTCACCATCTTGTTGCCTGACACGATGAAGAGTTTTCTCCTTGATTTATAGTCGGTCCCATTCCCGCAATAGCATCACCACTTTAGGTGCCATCTGCTTCCTGTCTTTGTGAGATGGTCGCTGTCCCACCATTTTCAAAATTATTATGGCAGTGATAATGGGATCTTCTTCCTGTAGACGACGCCACTCTTTCATTGCTACTTTCGGGAATGTCTCTGAGCCAGGCCAATGCACTGGATTTAGTAGTGTTTCCGGAATGGCATCTGACGATGTACTTGTTGACTCAACAATGGGAAAGCAAAATGTGTGAGACTGGCAAATTGCTTTAATTACCTCAGGGGTAAGGGTTGACTGCTCATTCTCGGTTACTTCCTCGTCTGGACGCCTAGAGAGGCCATCCTCATCTCGATTCCCTGTTCCTGGACGATATGACACGGTGAAATCGTAAGTGGACAGTACAGCCAACCACCTATGACCAACCGCATCAAGTTTCGCAGCAGTGGCTACATGTTAGTGGATTATTGTCCGTTCTGACTTCAAACCTTCTGCCGTATAAATACTCGTGAAATGTATTAGTTACTGCCCATTTCAGCGCCAAGTACCCTAATTTATGCGCAGGGTACCTCTTTTCGTTCCCGCTTAAGCCCCTGCTTGCAAATGCGATTACTCGTTCTTTGCCTCCATGTACAGCGCTGCCCCGAGACCGTCTCCACTGGTATCAGTATTTAGAATAAATGGTTGGCTGAAGTCGGCGTATGCTAATATGGGTGGTTCACCAAGCTTCGATCTTAGAGATGTAAATGCCTCCTGACACTGTGGTGTCCAATCCCATGTAGGCATCCTGTCACGGTATTTTCCTTTTGTTTTCTTGGTTTGCGGACCTACAGTTAAAGCATGCAAGGGCTTCGCAATCTTGGAGAAGTCCCACACAAACCTGCTATAATATCCGGCGAATCCTAGAAATGATCGCAATTCTGTGACGTTTGTGGGTACAGGCCATGTACGGATTGCCTCTGTTTTGTCTGGATCTGTTGACACGCCTTCGGACGAGATTACGTGACCCAAGTAATTTACATGTTGACGGAGGAGGTGGCACTTGCTGGGCTTTAACTTTAGGCCGTATTCTTTGAGTCGTTTTAAAACAGCAGACAACCTTTCAAGATTTTCCGCGAACGAAGATGAGTACACTAGGCATTGCTTTAAATTAAGATCCCCCATACACCTTTCCATCATTCGTTGGAATGTCGCCGGGGCATTGGTCAGGCCGAAGGGCATTCGATTGCACTCATAAAACCACAGTGGTGTGGTGAATGCTGTCTTTGCTTTGTCAGCTTCCTCCATTACTATCTGCCAATACCCCGACTTCAAGTCCAACGAGGAGAACCACTTGGCTCCGTGAAGAGCGTCCAGGGTTTCTTCGATTCTGGGCAATAGAAAATTGTCCTTAATTGTCTTGCGGTTTAATAGTCGATAGTCAATACATAAACGAAGAGAGTCCTTTTTCCGAACAAGTACAATTGGTGATGCGTACGGGCTATGGGACTCCCGAATGGCACCAGCGTCGAGCATATCTTTGAGATGTTGTCGAACTTCATCGAATTGTGCTGGTGGAATTCGTCTGTGTCTTTGTTTGAATGGTGTATCATCTGTCATGTGTATTTTGTGCTTTACAGCAGTCACTCGTCCAAGGTCGAGTAGTGTTGTGCGAAAACCTACTCCCAAAAAGAAAGAAGAGACTTGACTTGGTGTTTTTAGTCGCTGGTTACTGGTGATTCGTCCAAGTCTACTTGTTGACTAGTACAGTTGTTGTTTTCCAACGACTGCTGCTGCGAGCCTACCCATGTAGCATGATGTAGCACACATAATATAGTTCTTTGATGAATGGTTATAGGCCGGTCGGAGGTGTTAGTGATTGACACTTGGATATGGCTCTTCCTTCTTTTCGCTTTGACAGTTATTAGACTACGCACAATTTCAACGCCGACAGGAACGTTACCTTTCTGTGTTGATTGAACAAACCTGAGTAATTCACAAAATCTGATTTTGACCTCACGGTACTGCCGATACATACTGTTTGGTGAGCCCCAATGACAAATGGTTTTTTGTTTGCTGTTTTAACGAGACCTATCGTCCCATCCTTGTTAAAAAGCGAGTCACAAGCCGCAAGATGTGTTATTGTCATGTTCCAGGCAGTGGGTAAATTGCATTTCTGCATAAAACGCTTTCCATACTTTTCTTGGCAATGTTCACGATATTGCTGTATGGTATTAGTACCGATAAGTACTGGTATATTCTTATTGTAGTTGGTGTCAGCAACAACTAATGCTAATACATACAGGGTGATATCCTCTGTTCCTTTTAGTTTTGGTAAAGTGATGGCAACTTCAATATATCCTAAGAACGGAATAGATTGTCCACCAGTTCCTACGACGAACAATAAATCATTTAATGGATATAGTGTTGTCCCGTTGTTGGCCAAGTTGTCTTTGAAAAATGTTTTAGAAACGGTAGTCACCTGGGAACCAGTGTCCAACAAAGCGCTACACGTCATTTCATTTATTATTATCTGTGTTTCGTTGGGTGGTCCTAGTAAGCGTTGGAGTGTGGGTGTCTTGGGTGATCGTGTCTGGCCGGTTTGGAGTTGGACCACCGCCCTCGGCCTTGTGGTAGTGGTCTTCTCCCGTTTAAATGCTGTGAGCTGAGTGCCCCAGAGGCCACTGGCTTGTTCCCATCCCAGAGGTGAAAGTTTTTATACCCCTTACCGATGTGTCCGGGAAGACTACACCGGTGACATATCCACTCGTCATTTTCTTTTGTTTTGGGCTGGCTGAGTTTTGGTGTTGGTGAAGCTGGTGGAGCAGATGTAGTCTGACTGGGTGTTGGAAGGGTGGCTTGTTGGTGCACAGTAACATTCCGTTGTTTAGGTGGAACTTCGGATTGGTCTTCCTGTTCCCTTACTAGTCGCAAAAGACGCTCTGCCGCAACCTTACTCGCGTAATGCTGATGAAGAGAGGCTTTGATATTGGCATCTCGCAATCCTTTCCAGAACACGTCACGTAATCGGTCATCAGACTGGTCACCAATTTCGCCCTTGTCTCTTGCTTGGTGGAGCAAGTCTTCCAGACGGTAGAAAAACGATCGTGCATTTTCATCTTTATTTTGCCTACAACTGTAAAACTTTTGCAAGAGTACAAGCCATCATCAACCGATAAATAGAAAGTGTCTAATTTCTTTAGAACTTCTTTTAAAATATGGCACCTCATGGTAAGACGCCTAGCTTCTCCTCGCAGTGATTTTCGGACATATGATGGTTGATAGCTATTATCTTCAGCCATTAACATACGAACTTCATACCGTCATTCGTCGTACGTAGCATCACCTGGTTTTACGGGGGTTTCTCCAGAAAATGTTGGTGGCTTAGATATTGTTTGCTGTAGAACTACCGGCCGCCTATCTGTATTAAATGGGGACGACGCAGGATAGACGATTACTGAAGACGACTCTTGCATAGGAATTGGTTGTGCCGTGCAAGGTGTTCTTACTGGTTCTGGCCTTGGAGTAACTGCAAATCGATCTGCATTTCTTTTAAGACGGCTGACATGTGGTGGTCTGGTCTCATGATTGCTTACTACATTTCGAGTGTCTTTATACGATGATCCAGTTGGTATTTGTGGCAGATATCTTTTTGGTCGGCTCGTTTGCTGTTGTACAGCAGGACGGTCATTAGGTATATTTGACTCTGATATAGTTAAGTCTCCCATACTGACGTGCGAAGTGTAGTTCGTATCGTGATCAAGAGGCTGTATTTCCTGTCTTAAGTGATTAATAATGGTGTAAGTACATTGAATAGTCCGAAGCATGATCACAAGGATATTGGTGTTCGGCAATTTTGATTCCGTGTAGCTTGTGGGTGAGTCGTGGATGCCCTGGCAGTGTTGTATCCCTTTTCTTCCTAAACGTTTGGTCTTCACAGCAAATCAGTATTGTGCAAAGCCCCACATTGGGCGCCAAAATTATGTTACGGTTATTCTGAAGTTGATGGATACGATCTACCGTGGGGGGCGTTTATTCGCGTTGTTGCACACTAAAATAATACAGACTTCGCTTGATAGCAAACTTTAATTCTTGTATCTGTATAAATGGATTTAAAGGGAAAACTATTGATTAGTTTCCTCAGATGATAATGAAGGTTATGAATCAGCAACATCATGTGATAGAATGACAATATGATGACACGTTTAAACATATCATAATCGAATCAAAACAAATTAATAAAGCAACAGAATTAAAGTATCAAATATGAGAAATCGGACACGTTAAAAAAATGTTAATGTTAAAATACTAAAACGTATTGAGTACTTGAATAGTTAATACAGGGTATCTTGCGATATGTTCTAAATCAATGATCAACCGTATTAAATAATAATAAGCCTATCGTGCATAAAGCTTAAAAAATAATTAATCGCTTATCTTAGTGCAACGCAAGTACACTACAATACAATAACCCTCCGTTCGGTCAGTTGGTAATCATTTGTCAAGATAATGCTTGTGAAAGTTTCAACATTAGCTGTACTATTAAACGTCAAGGCAACTATGAACTATATCTAAATTCTAATAAGAAACATGTTCTACAATATTTAACATCGAAAATAATAATAATAACGAATGTATTAAAGCTTTTAATAAACATTAAGTTCATACTACATCAAATATTAAAGAACACAAAATAATAACTTTAAAGTCAGCAAATGCTTCACTAAACAAACAGGCATAATCATACAGTAGAAAGCTAACCCTCCGTTTATACCACGATATATAACGCCTGAGATTAGGTTCCTTTAATCAATTAACTAATTCCATGGTTTTTAATTTTATGTGAATACAATTAAACAAGTTAACAATTTAGTATCAAAAGAAATAAAAACTTCCTACAGTATTTAGAGCAGTTTACTCCTAATCATATCAGTATAAAACCATAAAACATCACTGTGAAGCACCGATTATACATTCACATGACAGTAACATTATTGCCATTATATTGTCGTTATTCATGTTTAAACGATCATAAAGAAATCATGATTAAATGGACTAAGTTAAATCATGGAGGTAAGGTTAAATCTAATATAAAATCTGTGGTGACTGTACTCCAGCTATAGTCCAGCATTCCAGAGACAGCACCATGAACAGGGTCATTGTGACCTTGCATGGTAAACTAATCATCTACAATAAATCTTGGCCTGTTGGCACTTAAAACAAAGCACTGGGCTATTCAATGAAAAGTAAACTATTATTTCTTTAAAATAAAGCATGATTAATACAAGTTAAAACATAAAAACATATGACAACTGGTGTCTTAAGATGTAACACATTGGATAAAGGATTATGACATACCTGTATAAATGGATTTAAAGGGAAAACTATTGATTAGTTTTCTCAGATGATAATGACGGTTATGACTCAGCAACAACATGTGATAGAATGACAGTGTTGCTACTGGTGATGGGACAGGAAGTGTCAGATGAGGGGTGGGGAAGAAAGAAGGCCAGGCGGTATATAACAACTTTAAGACTATTACATATATATATATATATATCTGTCTCTTATACACATCTAGATGTGTATAAGAGATATGTCAAGCGTTGACAAAGACTACAGGAGTAGCCGAAATATTCGCCAAATAAATTTTAGTGTTTCTAAAGTCAACATCTTACGTATTTGAGTTTCTTTACCGTTACGTTATATTATATTCTACATATATACATATATATATATAATGTGTGGGTGTGTGTGTTAGTATTATGTAACCATATTACATACAGTGATTTACTTATATTTACCTACATCAGTGATTTTATAATATGCTAATGTTCATTATCACTTTGTTCATCACTATCACTGTCTGATGATTCAGAAATACTAGACAACAATGGAAAGTTGTTGCAGAAACTCCCTTCCGCAGTTACACATCTCAGTTCACTGAAGGTTATTTCTCCTACACGTGCATGTATTATTTGAACATGTACATATTGAACAGGTACATCTGATACGTTCAGTAACTGCTTCAGGGGCAGCCTGCTTTTCAGACAAGACAGGTCTCAATTTATCATATTCCACAAACCAGCCCAGTTTGCATGGATCAGGGATTTTTGGATGAATAACAGTATCCTGGCTCCATATATTGGCCTGCAGATGAGTAGTTGTGTAAGACACTTGAGGCTGTTTATTGAGTATAAAACTGTTTATTTACATATGACGTAAACAATAGAACGATGGGTATGATGTATTTATGAGGGTATTTTTATGATTGACAATTGATTATTAATATAATTATGCTGGTATAATAAATAGTATAATGAGGGTATGTTGACGTAGTGTTTGACAATTGTTTATTAATATAATTATGCTGGTATAATAAATTGTATAATGAGGGTATGGTGACGTAGTATGGAAAGGCTGAATTTGATTGGTTCATATAAAGAACGATTTTCATTGCCTGAGAGTGATAATGGTGACTTGATTATTTTTTTTAAATGACGTCATGTGCGGGTATTGTGACTTGAATATCCCAGTTGAATGTAAACAAAAATATCATTTATTTGATTGGTCCATGTAAAGAACGATTTTCATTGGGTTTACGTATATTTATTTTGAAGAAATAGCGTTATTCGAGGAAAAAAAATATAAGCATGGAAACTGAAAGAATTGCACGAGAAATCAATTCAGCGTTTTTAGCATATAAACTAAACAATGATATGGAATATACAGGGGATTGCGAAATATATAATATTGCGAAAAGATGTATTCATCTTCATCTGTGTTCAATGATAAATGATCTTGCCCCGATTAAGGAAATTTTTGTTAGGAATAAAAACAATAATAAACCATGGTACTCCAATCACCTCAGAGAATGTAAGAGATCTCTGCGTCGGCTTGAACGTCGATGGCGTAACACCAAATTAGATTCTGATAAAGTATTATATATTACACAACTTAAGGTATTTAACAAAAAACTAAAAGACAAAAAAAAAACCAGTTACATCACAAGTAAGATTATAGATTGTTCGGGAAATCAGAAAAAGTTGTTTAATTTTCTAAACAAACTAATAAAGGGCATCTCTACAATTTGTTTTCCCTCTCATGAAAACCTCTCTCAGCTTGCGGAACAATTTTCAAAATTCTTTCATGATAAAATCATGAATATTCGTCTTCGTTTATCACAATTGCAGCTTTCTCCATTGTCTCATCCATCAAATGTTTCAATTGTAAATGCGCCACTGGAGTCACTGCACACTAACAATGCTTACATTTTTTCTTCATTTGACACTGTTGACCATAATGCCATTGAGAAGTTAATTTTGTCCTCGTCATCGGCTACTTGTTCATTAGATCCCATCCCTACTAAACTTCTTAAATCTTGCAGAGCCAGTATTGCTCCAGCCATTGCTTCCTTAATCAATAAATCTCTTGAAACCGGCTCTTTTCCGGATAATCTTAAAAGTGCTGTAGTCACCCCTATTTTGAAGAAACCGTCTCTTGATCCCCAACAATTCCAGCATTTTAGGCCAATTTCTAATCTTCCTTATCTTGCCGAACTTATTGAAAAAGTTGTTTCCTTACAGTTAATTTCATATCTTACCCAATTTAATTTGTTTAACCCCTTTCAATCGGCATATAAGACTGGTCATAGTACTGAAACTGCCCTTGCTAAAATACACAATGACATTACTGTTGTTCTAGATAGGAAACGGGTCGTTGCCCTTATACTCTTGGATCTTTCAGCGGCTTTCGACACTGTTGATCACAATATCCTACTTCACAGATTATCCTCACAGTTCTTCATTTCTGGTACGGCTCTAAACTGGTTTGCATCATATCTAATTAACCGAACTCAATCTGTAGAAATAAATTAGATCTGATCTACAAATTATTGAATATGGAATTCCACAAGGCTCAATTCTTGGCCCCCTTCTTTTTTCCCTTTACATATCCCTTCTATCCGAAATTATCAAGTCCCATAACCTTTATTATTACATTTATGCTGATGATATCCAAATTTATATTGATTTTGATCCCTCTGACTCTGACTTCATTCAAACACGTCTCGAAACCAGCCTCCACGACATCCACAGTTGGCTGTCCAATAACATGCTTATGCTAAACGAAAATAAAACTGAATTCATCTTCTTCGGCATTAATAATTCCAGCTCAAGAATTAACATCAACTCACTCCATATTGGCTCATCTATCATTAAAACTTCCTCTACCATTTCCAACCTTGGCGTCACATTTGATGACAAGCTTTCCATGCAAAATTACATTGGTAAACTCATAAAATCTGTTAACTTTCATC
>NW_022696710.1:36293-60947 GCF_011630105.1 Anneissia japonica
CCATACACTACCACCACTTAGCTACTACAGTATAGTGTAACCGACGCCACGCACCGCATTACGCATTACGCAGTACAGTACGCTACTATTCTACGTGAACTCATTACAATATCACTCATCTACTGAATTGATATACTGGCTTGAGCAAATACGATCACGTGATAAAGTGTTAATCTCATCTGCAATAATAAACTACCATTGTGTCAACCTGGAACAGTTGTGTACAGTCTGTCATTCTACCGTTATCCGAACCACTATAACAGCACATTAGGTGGAGACATAATATCCCCCCTTTCTTACAGTAATCATTAGCATTTTTACGTATTCATCATGTTACCGATGAATTTTTATATCTAAAAAAAAAGTGAAAGTGAAAAACAAACCGATGTAATTAATAAGAAAATAAATGTAGTGATGGCTTCTTCACAACCGCTACACCCATCTTAAATTATATAATTTGTTAGATAAGTTATATGATCGTGTTCTATATTATGGATCAGAATCTTGCGTTGTTATTACTAACAGTTATACTAACCAGAAGATTGTCATCCTCCTACCGGAGATTAGTTAGAGGCCACTGACATGCCACTGACATGAGGTAGACTCAAAGACGGAAATTTATTTCTTCTTGTGTATTTGATGACCCTAAAAAAATATTGTTATAAAATATACTAGGGTAAAACTGTTTGCACAGTAAAAGGTTTCACGTTCAATTAAAAAAATTCACAGAAGATATATTTTTTAACTGTTACCAATATGATTTGGCCCAGGGAAAAACACTACATCAAACTCTAATCGGATAACCAAGAAGCCCAAATCAAGAACAATTGTAAATGAAACCTTAACTAAAGATTATAGAATAGTATGATAAGAGAATATTGATGAATTTAAAACTGTGCCATATGGATATGTTTGGTAATACTTTTCACTTTATCTAATAATATTGCAAGTATTTTTCTCCATGTTGATAAAGTATTGTACTTGACAAAGATTAAAAGTGTTTTCTAAACTTTAAAAAAGATGTATATATAATGTAAATTATTGTAATTACTTTTGTATATATTGTATATTATTGTAATTACTTTTGTAAATATAAGAGAGAGATTTTATTTTTGTAATGTCTAAAGATATTATTGTATATTTTGTAAATTAATGTTATTACTTTTGTAAATATAAGAGAATATCTTATTTTTGTATACTATAATGATATGACAGATTGATAAAATCTGCCTTGCTTATCGATGAAACAGAAATATAAATCTTTCTCATTATTTGAAATTATTTGTTTACCGATCGTGGAATAGATACACACAATACTTTACATACAATTTATTTTCTTGACACGAATTTTATTTTATATATATATATATATATATAAAACTAATTTTCTTGACACGAATTATATTTTCTTTACATAAAATTTATTTCTTTACACAATTTTTTTTGTTTAGTACATTTTTATTTTTTAATGTATATGATTCTACATTGTTTTTTTACATAAAATTTTTTTGCTTTACATGATTTTCATTAACTTTGCATAAAAATTCATTTACCTTACATACAATTTATTTTCTGGACACGAATTTTATTTTCTTTACATAAAATTTATTTACCTGACACAAATTTTATTTTCCTTACACAATATTAATTTACCGAAAGGTCCACTGATTAATCTCAGATAAGAAAGTATAATTCATACTCCAAGTATTGAAATACACGCCATCGTGTTGGGATTCAATATTTCGACATTAATTATGTCATCATCAGGAATGAAAAATTATCCATATTAGCAAGCTTATATACTAGTACCAAAAGTGTTTAACCAATCAAAACATTACCTCTAGTAGGTGACATATCAATGATTTAAACAAAAGATCAAAGTATTCTTACTCTAATGATCAAAGAAACTTACAAAAACAAAACTTGCTAATATGGATAATTTTTCATTCCTGATGTTGACATAATTAATGTCGAAATATTGAATCCCAACACGATGGCGTGTATTTCAATACTTGGAGTATGTATTATACTTTCTTATATTAATTTACTTTACATAAACCTTTACCTTTTTAACATTCAGAAGTTTAAAATCATATTTTCTTTAAACGAATGGCTTATAAGTGTTATATACTTTATTCTAATTTTAATTTGTGATTTTAACATTTTCAATGTATTTTAACAAACTTTAAAGTGTTCTGCAATTTTTCTGCAACATTCATCTCATAGTTGTCTTCACCAACATCAATACCATCACTATGGTTGTCAAAATAATCATAATCACTACCGTAGTTACTATCAACATCATCTGTAGCATCCTAATAACATATACCATCATCCTCACTTTTATCACCATCATCAATATCATTGTCACTATCATCAATATCCATCATAGATTCCATCTTCGTTATTGTTATCATCACCAACAGCAGCATCCTCATCATCACCACTGATACTTCGCATAATCCATCAATATTGTATATTATCTTCTTGAACATCATCAACATCAACAGCAGTATCATCATCCTCATCACCAACGTCATCATGGTCGTCTTTACCATTGTAATCAGTTTAAATTAAGATTCTACCCCTCTGAAACTATCAGAATTTTCGGGTCGTAGTATATCTCACTTATTATCAGTTTTTTCTTGCTGTTGTTGTTTTGTATCTGCTCTCCACTACAAGATTACAATATAAATTTTAGGTAATGAGAGAGAGAGGGTCATACAATTTTGTTTCAGCAATAAGCAAGAATAGATTTTCATTTATTTATGTTTCTAACAAACTAATAATATACATATCATCATAGAATTTACATTCATTTACAAATTCATGAATTAAGTGTTAGATTAGCAAACGCTCTTTAAATAATTGCTTCAATACCTTCGCTTTAGTATGGTTGATTTAGTTTTCTTAACACGATCACTAGTTAATTTCCCTCTCCTCGAGACTATGTCAGGTAAGATTCCGTTTTTTGTGTAGGTACTTGAGTACGAAGTAGCTGTCATAACCTTGAAAGATGTGGACTATGCAAGTTATGTTTTCATTGTAAGAGGTTTTTTTTTTTTGAAAACATAGTCGCAAAAATCCTGGCAAGCAAATTCACCATAGAAGGTAAGCGTCTTTTCACCGCAGATATCAAACTCATCGGAATCAACGTCATACATTCAACATAAGTTTTCTGAGGAACACATACATTTGGTTTGTGCTCCCCCGTCTCCTGCGTACACTCGAAATCAAAGAAAAAATATTGTGTTACAGATTTCCTAAACTCTTTTTAGTTATTAAATTTCTTTTCTTTGTTTTTTATGTTCTACGATCTGTTTTATAAAACATTTACGATCGTAGGAAACATCTATCCTACAAACCCTATAAAAGTAACTATCGCATCTGTGCCCCTTACGAAGAATACGGTTAGGGACCTACATGTTTACATGATTTAATTGTTTTTTTTTTATCAAATTGTAGTTTGCCTAGGCTTTAAGGCTATTTTATGATTATCAAAGCATTGCTGATTTTTTAAAAAGTCTATTACAATCTATACATTCTGTTCAAAAATTTGAATTACCACTGTCTGTACATTTGCTCGATTTATATAATTTACACACATATTTACATTTTTGGGAAAACTTATTATTAAAACACCGAAAACATTTGTTACACAAACACCTAATATTAAAAAACGCCGTAATACTAGAAATCAAATCAATGATTATTATGTTTTGAGATCAGATGAACGTAGGGAACGACCAGGCACATATTTTGAAATGGGGGTTATATGAGTGAGTATGTTAGTATGCGGCCAGGCACATATTTTGAAATGGGGGTTATATGAGTGAGTATGTTAGTATGCGTGCAGCAGAGTTTTGTAGTCATTGAAGCCTGTTAATTTGGATTTTAGGAATGTTAAATAAAAGAGAGTTGCAATAGTCAAGTCGGGATAAAATGAAAGCGTGAATAATCAGAGCCGTAGTCTATTACAATCTATACATTCTGTTCAAACATCTGAATTAACATTGTCTGTACATTCGCTCGATTTATATAATTTACACACATATTTACATTTTTTGGGAAAACTTATTATTAAAACACCGAAAACATTTGTTACACAAACACCTAATATTAAAAAACGCCGTAATACTAGAATTCAAATCAATGATTATTATGATGATAAATAAATTTGTTTCTGTTTGAAGTCCCCACTAAATATAACAGTATTTAAATTATCTTTAGAAATAACAATGAGTTGATAATTAGGAATAGCTATCTAAAACGCTTTAATGCATTCTAATGAAGAACGTTCTTTTTTAAAGTTTCATTTACAAAAATATTAACTCGAGATTGCAATACCTTTAATATCGCATTAAAAAATAATATCAGGTGTTTAGTGATCTCTGCGACTAAATGGTATTGTAATATATACATTTAAATCATTAGATTGAATAACGAATCTTAATAAGTCGTTATCGTTAATATTTTCCCATACGTTATTTAAAATATGTTCAAAAATTCTATTCAAAACTGGTAAAATATCAAATAATCTAATAATTGTCTAACCCTAACAGCCTATAATAGCGTAATAAATTAATTTAAGCATTATTCTTTCTTCTAAATTAAAGGGTTCATCATTCTCTTAGGTTTGCTGGGTAAACAGATTATCCTCATCTAGGCATAGGCCTATATCTTTATTTTCATCGCGCTATTAATCCAAATAAACTTCTTCATATTGATTTAACCAATTGTAATGTTTGTCGGAATCTTGCATTATCGCCCTTGTTTCCTCCTCTGCGCGTTGTACCATCATCTTTATTTCCTCAGCTTGTTTTCTCTTTCCGCCATCATCATTTTTCATCCGTACCATTACCCCATTACCGTAAACATCTTCACCATTAAGTTCTTGTAACATCTATTCAACTTTATTGGTTTGTTGTAATATATCATACCACTGATCAATTTTGAGGTTAATCCCTTTTTAGCTCGGAATATATTTTCCTTTCTAGGTGTAATACGGAATATATTTTCACTATTATAATTTTTATTTACTACCATTATTTTATATATCATTTTTACTACGATTATTAAAAATACCCCCTCATTTAAAAAGTTTACCATATCGTTCATTGGTTAATTTCACTCATGACACCATGTGACCACATATCTATCGGCTTTTCGCTACTCATCAGACGTAATGTTAATGCGCTTCGCTCATTGGTTGATTTCAATCAGACGTCATACGTACCAGCGCATGTTTCGATCGTTTCATTATACGTCATTATTCGTCAGACTTCAACGTGTCTGCGCCTGTCATTACAAAACACCGCTATGCGTCATCAGTTTGAAAAACCCGCTATGCGTCATCAGTCAACTTATCAATCAGCTTATCCTTTTGGGAACACTCAAAAGATCATCAAATGTAAGTTATTATCACTATTACTTAATGTTGAGACATTCTCAACAACAACAGTTCTTTTCAGAACTACTGAGATAGGCGAGACATACATATATTTCACACATGTCATCCTTAACAAAATGTTTTGAATAGAAAAAAAAAAGTTGCTACAAGACTTGATGCTATCCCCAGCGAAACGTTGATTAGAGGAGTCTCTGTAATCCTATTGTGTTCAGTATACGATTGATCGAAATTGTTCTGAAAATAAATAAATAAGTAAATAGGCCTAAATAAAATAAATAAATATTACATAAAAAATATAAAAATAGAAACAAATTGCAGTTTGAATTTATTAATCAATGATTGTTAACACGAAAAAAACCCTTACCCCCTCCTTTCAAATTAATCCATTCCAAAAATTCTGTCTCCACGAATTTGTCTACGCTCTGTATTACTTGATCAATCAAATCAGTTCTGTTTCTATCTTTACATAACACAGCTAACTTCGCTCCAAACACAAAACCATAATTATACGGCCCCAGTTTATTATATCACACTAAACATCTCTGTTACAACGTCTTAAAAAAAACGTCTCAATATTCTCATTTGAATCAAGCAATACTTGTCTTGTCAAATTATAAAGATGTTTATCGTACGCTTTATACATATTTTCGCAATATTTGAAAGAAGTACAGTTCGTATCCTCTATATATTCCATATCATTGCCTAGTTTATGTGCTACAGCGTACAGCGCATATTTCGATCTTTTTATTATACATCATTATTCATCAGATTAACGTGCTAGGACCGTCATTAGAAAACCCCACTACGCGTCACTAGTTTAAAAAACTTGCTATGCGTCATCAGTCAACTTATCAATCAACTTATCTTTTTTGGAACACTCGAGAGATCATCAAATGTAAGTTATTATCACCATTATTTAACGTTGAGACATTCTCAACAACAACACTTCTTTTCAGAACTACTTAGATATGCGAGACATACTTCAAACATATCATCCTTGACAAAAGGAATAGAAAAAAAGTTGCTATAAGACTTAACGATATCCCCAGTGGAACGTTGATTAGAGGAGTCTCTGTAATCTTATTGTAAACTAAATAAATATATAAATAAATAAATCAATAGGTCTAAATAAAATAAATAAATATTATATGTAAAATATATAGAGAGAAAAAATTGCAGTTGGAATTTATTAATCAATGATGGTTAACACGAAAAAAAAAAAGAGTGACTTACCCATATTCCTTTTAAATAATTGATTTCACTCAGACGTCATACGTACCAGCGCATGTTTCGATCTTTCCATTATATGCCATTATTCGTCAGACTTCAACGTGACTGGGCCTGTCAATAGAAAACCCCGCTATGCGTCATCAGTCAACTTATCAGTCAACTAAGCATTTTTTAGAACACTCGAGAGATCATTTAAGTTATTATCACTATTATTTAACGTTGAGACATTCTCAACAACAACAGTTCTTTTTAGATCTACTTAGATAGGCGAAACATACTTTATACATATTATCCTTGTCAAAATGTTTTGAATAGAAAAAAAAGTTGCTATCAGACTTGACGCTATCCCCAGCGAAACGTTGATTAGAGGAGTCTCTGTAATCCTATTGTATTCAGTATACGATTGATCAAAATTGTTCTGAAAATAAATAAATAGATATAAAATATAGAGAGAGAAACAAATTGCAGTTTGAATTTATTAATCAATGATTGTTAACACGAAAAAAAAAGTGACTTACCCATCCTCTTTTCAAATTAATCCATTCCAAAAATTCCGTCTCCACGAATTTGTCTACACTCTGTATTACTTGATCACTCAAATCAATTCTGTTTCTATCTTTACATAACACAGCTAACTTCGCTCCAAACACAAAAACCATAATTATAAGGTCCCAGTTTATAATGTTATCACTAAACATCATTGTTAAAACGTCTTTAAAAAACATCTCAATATTCTCATTTGCATCAAGCGATACTTCTCTTGTCAAATTATAAAGATGTTCATTGCACGCTTTATACATCTTTTCGCAATATTTGAAAAAAATTACAGTTCATATTCCCTATATATTCCATATCATTGCCTAGTTTATATGCTACAAACGCTGAATTGATTTCTCGGGCAATTATTTCAGTTTCCATGCTTATATTTTTCCCTCGAATAACGCTATTTCTTCAAAATATATATACCTAAAACGAATACTAAAATTATATGACCTCACTTACGTTTATACCAGTATTATTATCATAATCATTATTATTATTATTTTTGTCATCATTATTTTCATTATTATTCTCGTTTTGATTCGGACTATTCAAAAAACAAACACATCATCGCTCTCAACCAATGAAATTCGTTCTTTACATGAACCAATCAAATTAATTATAATCCTGTTTACATTCTACCGGAATATTCAAGTCACCATACCCGCACATGACGTCATTCAAAAAATAATCAAGTCACCGTTATCACTCTCAGCCAATGAGAATCGTACTTTACATGAACCAATCAAATTCAGCCTTTCCACACTACGTCACCATACCCTCATTACACAAATTATTATACCAGCCTAATTATATTGATAAACAATTGTAAATCATAAAAATACCCTCATAAATATATCATATCCATTGTTCTATTGTTTACGTCATATGTAAATAAACAGTTTCATTCTCAATAAACAGCCTCAAGTGTCTTACACAACTACTCAGATGTACATGCAATATATACTGATATAAGGCTCCTGTAGTTGGTGGCAGCTTATCTACACCTTGATTGTTTGGCAGAGTTTTGAATCTTTTCCATCGTAAAGTTGCGGCATCTTTAGCAGATACTTTCTTCGTTCCGAGAAGACTACACAAATTCCAGTATTCATGCCAAGTTGTGGAAGTCTACTGAAGATCAATACAAACCAGTCTGTATCATTCCCAGATTCAGAGGCCACTTCTATGCCATGGAGAATCATTAGGAGTATCAGCTTCTTCTTGTGTGCTTACAGCTGTTGTTGGAAGATGCTCTAGAGTGTTTGTTTTGACATGTTGCCGTGTGAATATTGAGAGGTACCGCTGAAACCAGAAGAAGAGTGGCTCTTCAGTCCATATACGATCATTTGGACCAGAAAGAGCAGTGACACTATCAGGCTTTCATGCTATCACCGGTTGTGATCAAAATTATTACAGGGCATATAAATGGTGTTGGAAAAAAACAGCCCTTACGGTGTTTATGAAATCACCACCTCATGTTTACATGCTTTGGCCAAGCTTGGGAAAGGGAATATGCCATCATTAAATGTGAGAATGGGATGCAAGGAGTTTTTATGTAGTCTTCTATGAACGTAGAAAGTATATGCTAAAAGATGCCTCAATTTTACGATGTAAAAGATTCAAAACTCTGCCAAACAATCAAGGTGTAGATGAGCTGCCACCAACTGCAGAAGCCTTATATCAGCATACATTGCATGCACATCTGCAGGCCAATATATGGAGCAAGGATACTGTTATTCATCCAGAAATCCCTGATCCATGCAAACTTGGCTGGTTTATGGAAGATGGTAAATTAAGACCTGTCTTGTCAGAAAAGCAGGATCCCCCTGAAGCAGTTGCTGAGTTTAGCAGATGTACCTGTTCAATAAGTACATTTTCAAATAATACATGCATGTGTAGGAGAAATAATCTTCCGTGTACTGAGATGTGTAACTGCGAAGCGAAAGGAGAAACATTCCATTGTTGTCTAGTGTTTCTGATACATCAGAGAGTGACAGTATGAAGAAAGTGATAATGAACATTAGCATATTATAAAATCACTGATGTAGGTAAATATAAATAAATCACAGCATGTAATATGGTTACATAATACTAACACACACACACACCCACACATTAATGAAAAAAAATGTTGCACATAATTTTTTGATTTATCTATGTCTACTCTACATTATATCCAATTTTTAAAAAATATAGCAAAAAAAAAAAAAGCAACCAACCAAAGTTTGCTGGACTATGAACGCTCCGCGCAACTGAAAGGAACTCAACGCAACTAACCGCAACTGAAAGAAACTGACAGTCGCACATATTTGTCGACATGAGTCAAATTGAGTTGAAAAAAGCGCGAAAAAATGCTGATTCGCAACTCAAAGGAACTGAAAACGTTGATTCTGATATTAATCGTAATCAAGATGCATAACCTGAAAAAAGATATTATATTACAATGTGTTGTTAATGGCAGATTACTTTATTCTATATTTTAAAAAATATAAGCCATAAGCCAGATTTTTATTCTAACACATTAACAAATAGGACTAGGCTAGGCATAATAATAATAATAATAATAATAATAATAATAATAATAATAATAATAATAATAATAATAATAATAATAATACAGCATATACTTACCATATTCTAGCTAGCCTAGGCTAGGCCTAGAGTGCAGGCTTTCTATGCCAGGCCTACTAGCCTACGTCTAACTCTACGTACGACGAGTAAAAGACTTGACAACTAACTGGCATGCAGATCTCGCTTCCAAAATCCATTTTTACGAATTATAAATAATCCAAAAATTCTTTGGAGTCTGCATTGTTTTTAAAGTTAGTTTTGTACACATTCTTTAACAGTAGAACATTTATCTAGGGCCTAGGCTTAGGCCTAGGTCAAAAAAAGCTAAATTTCTTTTTCAGAACGTCCCTCTGCAGTGTAGTGTTAAATTATGAATTCTATAAAAAGTATGCTGCTTCATTCGCGTAATATTAAATTAATACATTTTTATAACATATTTGACAGCTGATTCATGTAAACATTGTCACGTATAAAATGCATTCGTGTATACTTGTTTTTTGTTTTGTTTTTGTTTTTGTTTTTTCATATAGAAAAAGACCTTTCTTGTTTTAATTGTTTCACTAGATTTTGCATGAACCAATTTCTAATAGACCAATATGCGATACACTTTTCTAAATTAAAAAAAAAAAGAGTAAACTTCAAAAATAATTTCATTATTTTTAACCACAAGTCTAATCTTACAAGCATTCAAACATTTATTTGCAGTTGATGAGATTTCAAAAAAAATGAAATCTTTAAAAACTCAATTCTGTCGACTAATCAAACAGGCACCATTTGTTTCAGTTGCCGGTCGACATTTAAAAAAAAAAAAATAAAGTAGATACACTTTTTAAAATAATTACATGTCTTAATAAAAACATTACAGACATTTTGCAGTTGATGGGATTTCGCGGGGAAAATGTTTTTAGCCAATAGTTCCTTTCAGTTGCCAGTCGACATGAGCCAAGTTCCTTTCAGTTTCGTTCAGTTCCTTTCAGTTGCTCAAAGTCGACATGAGTTCAGTTCCTTTCAGTTGCTCAAAGTCGACATGAGTTCAGTTCCTTTCAGTTGCGTTCAGTTCCTTTCAGTTGCGCGGAGCGCTCATGTCGACGAGTTGAGCTGAGTTGAGTTGAGTTCCCTTCAGTTCCGTGTCGACCTGAGCCTGTGCCTGCCTTGATATATTAAATATACGTCCACATAACTAGCCCAATAGTGGCTGCCCCAAAACATACCTCTGGGGAAATGGGTGATGCCTCTGACCACCGGATGTACGGTGACACACTTTTTACAGTGCTGCTTTAAAGTCAAAATTAAATATGTACATCATTTTTTGCATTATGATAATAATAAAAATCTAGAATAAAATAATATTTAAAATATAAAGGTCACTAATGTGTAAGAATACGTTGTTGTTTTTTTTTTATTTTTTTATTTATTTATTTATTTTTTTTGAAGTGAGGACTATTGAAATCGATTTAAAAGTACACAACCTACACCGGATATTTAAAAAATGGGTAATTTTACCTGAATGAAACTTTCGGGAACGTTTAACCAAGTTACATGGAAATTAGTATGTTTATTTATTTTATTTTTATTTTCTAACGCCCCAGACCTTAAGAAACATATTAATGGATTTAGGAAACTTTCCATAATAGTTTGTCATGGTCCATTAAAAAAAAATGATTACATTTTGTGACAATCCGGAGTAGGGTATGAATTCGAGGACCACTTAGAAGAAAACGTCCTATACCAGATAATTTCAGAAACGAAATGCACAGCGAGTGTTCGAGCCCCGGTCTTGAGGTTGAGAAACTAAAGCGCTACCGCTGTGCCAAACCGCTCCTAATTTTCTTCATGATTTATGTTTTTTGTTTTCGTGGTTATTTTTTAAGGTAGACCTTTTTTTTTTTTTTTTCTAATTTTAACATTACTTTTCATTATGGCAAAGAGTAAGTCTAGTTATTATTGTAATTGTTCCCTGATAAGTGTCATGTTCAGTAGGCCGGGTTGAAACTCTAGCATTTTAAGCAAGATTGAGGCTTGACTCGTACCTAATCTATTACTAGCTTAGCCAGCTTCGCATTGTGCATTCCCTAACAAAGACTACCGTAGTAATAGATAATAAATACATTTAACATAGAGCAAATCACTATGTATCTATGCCCTGCACATTATTACCCCCGGTCATCCGAAATAATGCTTTTGGAACATACTCCTTAACTGCCGCTGCTCCGTCAGCGCATAGTAGACACAATGCCTACCAGGTAACCATTTATACATCTTGGTGGAGAGAGACAACGTGCATAAAGTGTCTTGCCTAAGGACATAAGCGAAAGGACAGCGTAGCTTTCGGAATTCCGACATCAATGTTGAAAGACCAAATCACTACCGTATACGCCCAACCAGCCAAGTCTTAAGTTGTCCTGTCTAAGTTGGAAAAGTGTAAAAACATGGAATAATTTTTTCCTTTCGCTGTAGATGCCAGTGATGAACATTAAAGATGAAAGTGACACCTCATCACAGAAAACAAAATCGAGAATGGGAAACAGTAGTGACGATGAAGAAGGTAGCAATAAGATGGAGAATTTTGATGCCGACTCGCTCAACCAGAAAATAAATGGAGATGGTCTTATTGTAGCCCTAGCCAATACAGGAAGGTAATTCAACCTATTTTTTTAAGCACTATATAAATTGAATATATTGAGATTTTAAATCTCAGAGCAAAACAAAATATTAATAATAATAATTTTGAATTTATATTCATATAGCAATTAGGAATTTATTCAAATCATAGACATTTAAGACATTAAATTTGTTAAACAGTAATTTGAAACGGGAATGATACCCCTGCACAAATTCGGAGAGCACGCTTTTGTAATTCAAAGAGGCGATCAATGAATGTGGTTGCCAAACTTATCCAGGGGCACAGGGTTTCAAATTTGACTAGAGTGTAACGGCCCAGCTATGTTGATGTAAGAAAGGTAAAGAAAAACTAAAGTATTATATGAAGTTAGCAATTTTGTATAATGATTGATTGATTGATTGATTTATTTATTTATTTTCCACATAATGAACAAAAACAAACATATACATGATCAAACATATTCAAAAAATCTATGTGGATGGAGACCACAATAAGTTTAAGAAAAACTTTAAGATGTGGCCACCATTAAAATAAAAATAAAATACAAAAACTGAAAAATAAACAGGTATAATAATGGAAAGTATATTTTAATTTATTCATTAAGTGGTTCCACCTTAATTGATGTTGGGTTGTTTTCTGATCGTTAATTGTCATTTTTGTGTTTCCTTTTTCCTATTGTATTGTTTTACCGATGTAAATTTTTTAGGCAATTCAGCCTGTGCTGCAAAATCAAAATGTTTTAATAATAAACCAGAATAAATAAATAAATAATGCTAATATTTCTGGAAATGGTATTGCAAATTATATTAATATGTTGCTTCCATGCTAGCTTAGCGTCAGTGGTAATGCCAAGAAATTTCGTTTCTCCATCCCATTTAATTTCATGTTTATTAATCAAAATTGTTTGATTCTCTGAATAAATTATTATAAATTTGCAATGAGAAATATAATATAATTTGTTTTAAAAATAATTAAGAGATAATGTATTATCTTTAGCCAATTTGAAACAATTGTCAATTCATAATTCATTATTTTAAATAAGGCATTTTTATTTGTGTGCGAGAAAAATATATTTGTGTCATCGGAAAAGAGTTTAAAATTAGTAATTTAGAAGAATTTGGTATATCGTTAACAAAAATTAAGAACAAAAGAGGACCTAGGATGGAAGGCCTCTGATACCACAATTTTCAAGTTTACGAATAAGAATATCATGATTTATGGTATCAAAAGCATTCGATAAATAAAGGAA
This sequence comes from Anneissia japonica, assembly GCF_011630105.1. NCBI lineage: Eukaryota > Metazoa > Echinodermata > Crinoidea > Comatulida > Comatulidae > Anneissia > Anneissia japonica. The sequence goes on from NW_022696710.1 coordinate 49,917, forward strand.
GATTTCAATTGTAACTTTTTTTTTGGCTGAGTGCATTTGTAATTTTGTTATAAATATCCAGTAAAGCAAGATCAATTGAGTATAATTTCCTAAATCCAAAATATTATGCTTTGTAAAAAAAATTATGAAGTCTGTTATAGATCAATCTTTTAAATATTTTGGAGAAGCATGGATGAAAAGAAATGGGTCTGTAATGTTTTTTTTTTTATTGTTTTTGTTAATGTGGGTTCTCGTTCTTGTAAATTGTGATAACGTTGGCTAATTTCAAAGGATTTGGAAAATACCAATTAGGAAAGAAATGTTGAAATAATGTGTTAGCAATTTACATATAAATAAAAAATAGGCCTTATTATTTTATTAGAAAGCCCATCAATCCTAGGACATTTCTTCTCGTTGAATTTTTAAAATAATGTTTGCAACTTCATTTTCCGTTATACTAGATTAATAATAAAAAAAATATATATATATTCTTTAAGCGGCTCCGGAAGAAAAAAGTAAAGTTAATATCAATGTCAAGTATTTTAATACTATCAGCAAGTCTTGGGACTTTGCTGGTACAATATTCTTTAAATGTTGATGCTATAAAATATTGAGGTTCAGAAATTTTATTTTTATTGTAGAAAAAGTGTGAAGGCGTAGGTTTTCTTGAATTTTTTCCAAGGGCAAGATTAATAGTCTGCCAAGTTGTTATGTTATTTTTATAGAGATTATATTTATCAGTATAGTATTATACTACAAAGAAGCAAGCTGGTAAGTTTATTTCTATGATTCATATATAATTCTTATCTTTTGTTTTCCGGATTTAAGGTACTTTATATATAGCTTATTTCTAGTATCAATTGATTTGATAAAGCCACTTGTGATCCATGATTTATGTTCTTTACGAAAATTACGTTTGGTACGATTAGTTTTGATGTAACGATTATATAAAGCAGTCAACTTATCAATGAAAATTAGAGTAAGCATGATTTCTATTGTTATATCATGGAGGTATTATTTAGAAGGCGATCACTCGGCAACAGATCCCTTTGACGCGACAAACCAAGGTGTTCCCATAGAGCTATTAAACAACTAGAGTGCTGAGTGCACCTTCAGGCTTAGTATACATATTATTACCATAAATAAGCCCTCTGACTGACTATTATTTCATTAATGATAATGAGTAATGGTAATAAAAAATTATTAAACTATCGTAGCCAAAACGAGGCCAAGTGGAGCATCATATTCAAAAATAAAGTACCAAGGAATGAAAATTAAAATCGTGTACATTACACCCGTACACCGCAACGCTCGAGTTTCAAACATACGAGTAACTAGATGTACTGAACTTTCTGTGTAAATTGAGGGAGCAATTGCAAACGACGCCGCTTAGGCGAAATTTGATTGGTTGAATCTATGGCAGCCATATTGGATGGTACACACACACAGCTCTGCGTATTTCGAACATCGAATACATTGCAGTTAGTGCTCTAGTATTCTTATTATATCTCTATGGGTGTTCCCCGCCTTTGGATCGCGCGCGGGCGTATTACCCTATAATTCACATTTTTTCGTTAGCAACAACTTGGCAACGACATGCATTTATACGCTTAAGCAGAAGTTGTGCAATAAAGCGTTTGATTTTAACCCATTAAATATCTTTATAATAAACAATGTTCCGCTGATTGGATTGTTTTCGGACGTTTAGTATGTTATTATTTGTATGTTTCAGGAACAAATTCCGTAAAATATTTGTTAAAATTACTTATGTGTTCATTACAATTTTGTCTAAAGATTTATTGGTTCAACTATAAAGGTAAGGCACCATAAAACTGAAAATTACTCTGATTTTGGATTGAATTTTCGAATAGTTAACCCTCGTTAACCCTAAAGTGGCTTAGTTTATTATAATCCTCCATCATCCCCTGAATAATATCTGTTAAAATTAGAATTATCGAGTTTTATCCAATTTATGGAAATTCAAGTTGAAATATACCATACTTTTAAAGCTGATGTAAATGTTTCATTAAATTCGAAACTTTTTTTAGAAAATATTATGTTTGGTATTTCTTGAAAGATCAATGTATTAGCTTCATTGTGGACACGATTGCGCCATTTCCATGGTTATATGGACATTCGATTGTTATGAACAGTCTTCATTCCATATGTCATCAATAAATGCAGATATGGAATTGGGATCAGATTTTTTTTAAGCGAACATACTTCAGGTTGTTATTTATAGATGGGACTGAATCAGCTGAATGTGTTAAAGATAATGATCTGAAATATCGGAGTAAAAATTCCTGGAGATATTTTGTCAGAGATGTTATTGGAGAAAATATTGTAGCTGAACTCGTGGTAATTCTCGTAGGTCTGGTAATTAACTAAAGAGAAAAGTGTTAATTCTCTTTAGGGTAAGTTACCATGTTAGACGTACGACCCACAAGATGAGGTAGGTTGCACAGAAAGGCATCTTACCTTAGGCTCCCTATGGTACCATCTCGTACTCGTAGGTTTCAACGTCTTGTAAGTATAGTAATAGTATAGTATGTTCTGGTTCTTAGCTTCAACTTCAACTGACGAGGAATTCGAACCCTCCCCCGGCCCCCGGGACTAGCCGCAGCGTATAGACGACGTCACTACGCGGCTAGTAGTGGGCAACCAATCATCAGTTCAGCGGCACTACATTGTTCCCGGTTTTCTTTAATTTTTTCTTCTTGGGGACTGGAATATAACAACTGGAAGATACACGATAGCTCCTTAAGAGGCAGACAGGAACAGAACAGCTGGAAGATACATGCTAGCTCCTTAACAGGGAGACTGGAATAAACAGCTGGAAGATACACGATAGCTCCTTAACAGCTACTCATCCTCACAATATTATTTTTTTTTTTAAATTAGAAATACGAAACACCAAGAACTTTGAAAATTTAAGAAAACTTTTAAATAAGCCTAAAAAATGCCAATTGATGTAACACAAGAAATTTTTTTCCACAGAGGCAGCCGCTACTATGCTTGGCAAGCGCAAACAGCGATGTTGCTAATAAGCCCAAAACCAAGCACAAGGACTGCACTCTGATGACTAGAGGGAAAGTACTGGGGCTACTTATCCTAAATTACCACCCTGAAAATTACATGAACCCCAATTCCGTTCTTGGATTTTAAACACTAAATTTTTTTAAAGATGGAAAAATAAAGGACTTAGGGTCCATACTACAGCGAGAGGACATAATTGGACCTATAATTTTGGGTGTGATGGTATAATTTTACCCCACAATTTGTAGGATGCAGTACAAACTAAGAAATAACATAGGATGCGCCCCTCAGTACTAATAAGTAATTTCTGATGAATATAATAACTAACTGGGCCCCGACATCAATAAGGAAATCGCCAAACCTTCAGTCAGTTATAGAATTTTTTGATATCATATTATTAACTAACTGGGCCCAACGCCAATAAGGCAATAGCCCCTGCCCCTTATCCCGTTCAAAATGGTTAGGGTATTGGGAATTATAGGTAGGGTAATCACAAGTAAAACCCCTGGCCCACATTGTCTGACGCCTGGAGCAGTTACGTTATGCAATAGACCCACCCCCTGGCAATACCGGGAGTTTTGAGTATAATCTATTTCGAAGACTGACAACTCACAGCTGTCATCCCCGATAGCTTTCTCTAACTCCTCGACAGAGCTTATATTCCCATGGTTGTCGCGATAGTCGAAAAGAGCGTCCATCCACTCAGCTTTAAATCCCTCCGGAAATTCCCTCGCTCTTCTCACGAAATTAACCCGGATAACCTCCTTCCCTCCATCTATATCATTTGATGCCATATGAGGAGATAAAAATAGGGACGCCCTCTAGAATATCCCCATGATAGGAGCACCCAGTCACCCCCCCCCCCAACAACATCCGCCAACAGACACCCAACTACACACACACACACACACACTGACAAAGCGCTAGCGAAGCTTGGGATATTTAACTAGGTCTCCCCTATCACAAGAATATTCAAAATCAGTACTATCACATGATATAAATTCTTCCATTATAACTTACTACCAACCCATTGTTATTGAACATTGATCATAAATAATATAATATATATAATACAATATCATAGAATTTATACTTTTATTAAGGAAATAGAATATACAAGACATTAATACATCGTTAAAAATAAATGAGACCACACGGAAAATATTTTATTTGAAAGAATCAAAGACATACAAGACAAAACAAATACTAATCTAATATGTTACCATGAAAAATAATAATATACGCCTAACAGCCTACGTTGAAAATAAAATAAATAAGCCTAACAATCTACTAATAAAATTCATGCCTAATAATAAATAAATAACAAATACAGTAATATACAACAGTATATAATTAACGGAATATAAGCCTAATAAATAAAATGCCTAAAAATGTGTAATGAATACAGCAGCATCTACTGTAAAACATTACCCTCAAATTTTAGGCCTAGCCTAAACCAAAAAGAAAATTGTACGCGACAAACGTCCGTACGTTCTAACTATCCTATAACAGTAGGAAACTTGGCTGGGAGCCATACTCTCCAGCAAGCCCCTAAACTATTTCAGCAACCGTATCTAAAATTAGATCGGCAACCGTAACTAAAATAGCTATGGGATATCTTACTAACGAATCAGAAAACAGTACTTACCTTCGTCATCAAATCGAATACGGCAATAAAGCTAAAACGCTACACTGATTGCCTTACGCAGTGACATCTAAATAATCACGTGAAACGCTGATGACATGATTCGATCAAAGTTGTCTGCTTTGCTGTTCCATGAATGGCGACATAATTCAAAGCGATGAAAATCCCGATAAACAATCACAGATTTTCCAAAACTCGAAACCACACACACCAGACACAGATAACATTACAAAACAGGCAAAAACGACACTAAATCAACCTTGAATTCCACCCAATGAACAATGCAGCCCAGTCAGATGGAATCCAGGCCAATTCGTGCATGCATAAGAAATAGCGGTCAGAATAAGTCAATAAATAACTGAAAAATACGTAGCAACGCTACCGTCTTCAAGCGCTGACGCTAAATAATAATGAGTTGAACCATAATATAATAATCCTAACTAAACCTATCCTATTCCTACAAATCATGAAATACTAATATAAATTAAGGTCGTATATTTTCCGATAACCAACATAAACACGGGCATACTGTGTTACCGTTCTGGAATCACGAGCCCAGTGCGTTAGTATACAAAACGCATCCATATCACGAGCATGGATAATATAATATCTTGCTAGGTTATAAATCCAAGACGGTGAAAAAACATGCACTCATTCAACCCAACAAGGAAACCCCACCCAAGAGTGAGTCTCTGTTATTGAATTGAATGAATACGACGATCACCGAAACATGGCTGTCACCGCGGTAAACAACCTGCGACAACAACCACATATCCGATTTCAAGGCTAGAGCTAGCGCTTTTACCAGTCTAATTAACTGACAGAAAGTTCGCTAGTTTTAATCCTTAATCGTCTAAAACTTATCCGCTGAACTTTTGGGGAAAACTGAAGTACAAAAGTCCTCAGTTTTTACCCGCAAGCCCAATGAACTCAGCGAGGAGCGAGTGGCAAAAACATCGCACGCTCGAAGGCTGGAGGCTCGGTCAGTCGAACTACCAAAACTTCTCCAAATTTACCTCGTCGCCATTAAAGAGAAAAGTGTTAGTTCTCTTTATGGTAAGTTACCATGTTAGACGTACGACCCACAAGATGAGGTAGATTGCATTTTTTTGTACATCCTGCCTGTGCTAGGCGCTGTACTAGCTGTCGCATTGAACAGTGTTTATTTTTCTTTTTCCTCATTTTTCTGCTGGATTGTGTTGAATAATATATTTACATTGTTCCTGTTGAGCTGTGATTGATTTATTGTGATTTTTGGCTTTATAAGACAGATATGTTTCACTCTGTGAGCTAGGCTCAGTGTCTATTGTTCTTAGCCTTTTGTTTACTTCATGCTCTGCCTTTGTCAGGCACTCCTGACTGCTGTTGTTGCTTTGCCTTGCTTAGGCCTAGCTGTTTTGGTGTTTAATTCTTTGTTCCTAGCAATCATTGGACATGAAGACTTTACCTGATGACGTAGTCTCCTATTCCACTGATGGGCTGGCTTACAGATCAGTTGCTGATTTTCTTGTTGGTAAGCAGTCATACATTTACGTAGGAAGCATCTTGACCAGTTACAGGTGAACGATATCCATCTCCATTTCTCTGTTTTTGAGAGTTTAAATTCTAATAATATTTTGAGAAAAAAAGCACAAAAGGGGTCGTCGAGGCGGTAAGCATATTTTTAGACGTCATGTTTCCCATAATGTTAGTAATTACTCATTTTCTCCTGAAGATAGATTGACTCAAGATGTTGTCAAAAGCAAGAGTGATGAATTTGCTGATTTTGCTACCTCAAATAAGCTTTATCTTGTTGCAGTCACTGAAACATGGATCAAACCAGGTGATGCCATTGCTGTTGGTGAACTCACTCCAACTGGATTTACATTTAACAACGTTCCAAGATTAGAAAAAGAAGGAGGTGGTGTTGGAATTCTACACCAATCATCTTTCACTTTCAAATTGGTGAAGTCATCCATCAATTTCAACTCATTTGAGGCAATTCATGCAACAGTTAAATCTGGCTTTCATTGCATGCACATTGTTAATATTTATCGTCCTCCTGGTTCATCATACTCTTATTTTTTTCGATGATTTTCAGCTAATGTTGACTGAAGTTTTGCTTTCTTCTTCTGACCTAATTATCTGTGGTGATTTCAACATCCATGTGGATGATTTGAATAATCCTATTACGATTCAATTTTTTCTTGACATACTTGCTTCTTTTAGTCTGTGTCAGCATGTTTCTGATCTTACACATACGGCTGGTCATTGGCTTGATCTTATTATCACCCGTGCTGACTTTAATGGTATAACTGAGCTCTGGTTGCACCCTGGTCTCTCTGACCATTATGCAATCTTTTGCAAGCTAAACCTCAAGAAACCTCCTCTTCCAACTATCTTAATTAAGATGGTTGGAAGAAACCTCCTCTTCCAACCATATTAATTAAGCGACGTAATATCAAAGCTATAAATATGACTGATTTTTACGATGAGATTAAGTCTGGATTGGCAGTTATAGAGGATGGAAGCCTCACGCTTGATCGATGTGTTGATACTTTTGAGAAAGTTCTTCAGTCTGCTATTGACGCCATGCTCCTTTTAAGACTAAGAAGGTTAAATTCCGGTCCAGTAGTCCATGGTTTTCTCAGGAATTGAGAACTGAACGGAAAAGACGACGTCAGCTTGAACGTAAATGGTTCCGTAGTCGACGTAGTATCGACAGAGAAAACTACTGTAGGCAAAGGCGTGTTGTTAACACTTTGATTGAAGAGGCAAAGGTTGCTTACTATTCTACTAAGATTGCGGACTCTAGTGGTGATCAAAAGAAACTATTTGCAGTTCTTGACGAGCTAATGCAGAAAAGAACCACACCTGTATTGCCAACCCATGACTCCGACAAAGCTCTTGCTGTCAGTTTTGCTGACTTTTTCGTCAATAAGATTCAATTTATCCGTGATTGACTGTTAATGACAACCCCCATGAAGTTGCTTTAGGATCGGTTGATGCTCCTGCAAATAGACTCCCTTTGTCGGAATTAAAGCTTGCTGATGAAGATGAAATTAGATCAATTATTAGCAGTTCACCATGCAAATCACCATCTGACCTTGATCTCAACCCTACTACTCTGTTAAAGAGGTGTCTTCATGTTGTTTTACCATCTATCACATTAATTGTCAATAGAAGTCTGGAAGAGGGAAATTTTTCCGATGCTCTGAAGATGTGTCATATCAGACCTCTAAAGAAGCCTTGCTTAGATCGTGAGGAATTCAGACCAGTATAAAACTTGAAGTTCCTTGGAAAGACGATTGAACGCCTTGTTTCCAGACGTCTCGCTCATCATATTAATGCATACAATTTACTTGATCCTTTTCAGTTTGCATACCAGCCACACCACAGCGTTGAGACTGCACTACTTCGTGTCTCTAATGATATTCTCCAAGAGATAGATAAAGGACGACTCACTGCACTCATTTTATTGGATTTTAGCGCTGCATTTGATACCGTTGATCACACATTACTTTTAGATCGCCTCAAGCATTATTTAAGGTCTACAAGGAGACGCTGTAAGGAGGTGTTGGTGTTGGTGTTGGGAACTCCGTGTCTGACTTTTTCTGTCTTGACTAATCCGTTCCTCAAGGGTCAATTTTGGGACCTCAGTGGTTCACAATCTACATGCTACCAATTCGTGAAATTGTATCAAAGTTCAACTTGTCTTACCATATTTATGCTGATGATACACAGATCTATATTTCCTTCAAACCTTGATGTAAATGTACAATCTCTCAAAAATTGTATTTTTGAGTTGAAGACCTAGATGTCTGAAAACTTTCTGCAACTAAATAAGGACAAGACTGAATTCATCATCTTCGGTTCACCTCAACAAAGGAAGAAATGCCAAGACCTCCACTTCAACATTGGTGAATGTCAGATCGATCAGGTACCTCAAGTTAAGAATTTGGGTATTACACTTGATTCTTCAATGACCTTGAATAGGCATATTTCTAAAATTACTAGCTCCTCAACATATCACTTGCGCAATATAAGTAGGATTAGGAAGTATCTCTCTAGGAAAGCAACAGCACAACTGATTCATGCATTCGTTACTTCATATCTTGACTTTGGGGGAATTCTCTCTTTTTTGGTATTTCTAAGAGATCCATGCACCGCCTCCAACTGTTGCAGAATACATCTGCTAGGATCATTACAGGAACAAAGAAATTTGAGCACATCACACCGATTCTACAAGAACTTCATTGGCTACCTGTTTCTTTCAGGAGCATTTTCAAGATTTTGCTCATTACATTTAAGACTCTGAGAGATGAAGGTCCTGGGTATCTTCGTGAACTGCTTGTATGGTACGTGCCATCGCGAACTCTCCACTCTTGTACTGACAAACTTCTGCTTGTTGAGCCTAGATCTACACGTTCATGGGGTGATCGATCATTTGCTTTGCGGCTCCACGCCTTTGGAATAAACTGCCAATAAATATTCGCTCGTGTCAGTCTACTGCTTTGTTCAAAAAAGCTCTCAAGACGCATCTGCTGTCGGCTGCTTTTTCTTAGTTCTTCGGTTTGTTTTGCTTGCTTGCTTAATTGTTTTAGTTAGATACTCCCGTTACTTGAGCACCTGTGAGTAATGAATAGGCGGGTCCTGTGCCTTAAATTGCCTTTAAACGGTGCGGTGATGGTGTGGTGTTTCTTTTCTTGTAGCTTTAGGTTCATGGTAATTTTTTATTCCTTCCTGTAGCGCCTTGAGCACTACTGCAGTGGATCTGTGCGCTTTATAAATCTTATTATTATTATTATTAAAGGCATCTTACCTTAGGCTCCCTATGATACCGTCTCGTACTCGTAGGTTTCAACGTCTTGTAAGTATAGTAATAGTATAGTATGTTCTGGTTCTTGGCTTCAACTTCAATTGACGAGGGATTTGAACCCCCCCCCCCCGGACTAGCCGCAGCGTATAGACGACGTCACTACGCGGCTAGTCCCGATTGGCTGCACTTACAATCCCTGGTGATTGGCTGCTACGTAGAGGTGACGTAATGGGCAACCAATCACCAGTTCAGAGGCACTACATAGCGGATAAAAATTGGATTAAAATAAAGTATTAATAAAATCAGGTACCATTATGTGTATTGGAATTAAGTAAATTAATAATAATATCACCCGGAAGGTAAGTAGTTTTGTTTTCTTTGTTAATGATATCAAGTAATATAGACATGTTTGAATTAAAAGCAGTTATAGGTAGTTCCGGTAAACGATAAATGACTCCAAGGATAGTGTTTTTATGCTGGCCAACTATTTCAAGGCAAATAGATTCAGAATTGGTAGATATTAGGGAAGATAGATCAGAGCGGATAATATATTGAAGTCTATGGTCTAGATAGTATGGCAACGCTTCCCACGTCCTTCCAGTTCTTGATTTATGTAGCAGGTAATAATAGCCCGGAATCTCATAAAAAGAAAAAAATGGTGGTGGCGTTATTTTAAACTAAATTCTAAACTACGGGAATTTAGGTGAAATACACTAAATGGATAATTATTGACAACATGTTTAAAGTTGCAGATATCAATCAATTTATAATTACATGCATCATTGTTATCTGATACAAGTAGGCATCTTTTTCACCGATAACATTATTAATGGTGATATCGAATGGATCCATTTAGGTCTGGGACTTTAGCAGCCTAAAGGACCAGAACATTTTGTTCAGACCAGTTTATTAGATTTTGAGATATCGGGTCTTGGGCGTTTTCCTTTGAATTGTCCTCATATTCCACACCCTACTCCGGATCTTCACCAACATCCAATCATTTCTTTATTGGATAATGACAAACTATTACAGAAAGTTTCATTTAGATCTATTGATAAGATTTTGGAGATATTTAGGTATAGGACGTTGGAACTTTAAATGACCCTCCAATCCACAGTTAAAACTTGATCGTCACTAACATTTAATTAACCTTTCCATGTAACTTGGGTAAACTTTCTCGAAATTTTCATTCAGATAAGTGAAATATCTGGTGTTGGATGTTTGTCTTAAATCCATTTAATTAATCTTCACAACCACACCTCACTCTGAATTTTTACTAAATATTAGGAGGCACATTCTTGATGTATAGTCTATACTTGGGCAAAGCAAAGCAGCAGCAGCAGCAAAAACAACAACAGAAGCAAAAACAACAACAAAAACAACAACAACAGCAGCAAAAACAACAACAGCAGCAAAAACAACAACAAGCATATATACCCGTGCTCCGCACGGTGTTGAATGAGTGAGGAAAGGTGGCGATGTATATTGTTGAATGTAATAGTCCAGGAGGCAATCGTTGTGGATGTTATGGTTAGCAGGGGCGGATTCAGAAATGTCCAAAAAGGGGGGGGGC